>NC_080047.1:19899462-19995439 GCF_026212465.1 Amaranthus tricolor
TTTTTTTTTATACCCGATAAATTACGGGGTGTTACATTTAGTTTGTATTGTATGACTCTAAGAGTCCTTTGGTTTCACTACCCCTTTTGGTAGTGTAGTTTTTGCTTCTATATCATTTGAAAAAAAAAAGAAAAAATGAATGAAAAAAAAAGGAAAACAAAGAGAATAAAAAAAAGAAAAAAAGTCAAAAGTTTGTATAGAAAAATATTAGTAGTTAATAAAACTCATGTTTGTCTGAAACCATGAGTCATTTTGGTTTGTTTTGGGTTACTTAGCTAGTTATGCTACCCATTTTATAATCTTAGCCTTCCTTATCATTTTTTCTGTTTCACCACACTTTAGCCTTTAGCATTTCACCTCTTAGGTCGATCCATCTATTTCTAGTGAAGTCCTAGCCTTTGAGTCCTTATGGCATAAATGATGAACATGCTTGCATTAATAAGTTGGCTTTGCAAAAGCGAACATCAAAAACCCAACCATAGCCTTAGAAAGTACAAGAATACATGAATACACTCTTGGGCTCATGTCTCCATTAACTTGAAGTGACAACCTAAAGCTCCCGAACTAGCCCCTAAATGGCCCACACAAGACACACCAAACAACCAAATTAAGCCGAAGCTCCCAAGCCAATCACAGAGATGCAAGCAAATTTCACTATAAGTATTTGCAATCCATATGACAACCACACTCAAATGTGTTTAAGCATCACTCTCGGTCAACCTATAGCTCAATGAAATGTGAGCCTCTAACACAAAGATGTATCCATGTTTCGTACCTCGGTACTCAAGGACTCCAAGGCTTGGACTTCACTAGAAGTAAATGAACCAACCGAAAAGACGTGAAATGATAAAGGCTAAAGTGTGGTGAAACGGAGGAAAGGTATGTAAGGCTAAGCTTAAAAAAAGGGATAGCATAACTAGCTAGTTAACGCAAAACAAACCAAAAAAACCCATAGCTTTCCAAAACTTAGCATTTATTAACTATTAATATTTTTCAATACAAATTTTTGACTTTTTATTTCTTTTTCTTTTTCTATTTGTTTTTCATTTTTTTTTTCATTTTTTTCATTTTTTTTTCAAATGATATAAAAACAAACACAACACAACCAAAAGCGAGTAGTGAAACCAAAGGGCTCTTAGAGCAATACAATACGAACCAAAATAAACAACAATATCTAAAATCGAAATACCACCAAGATATACAAGTGGTGACCTCAAGAAAAACTCAAAAATCAAAGACAAGGTATAGACCTATGCCAAGTGTGATAAACCAACCACCAACATACCATCAACCAAACCAACTAGTATGCTACAAAAGGGGTAGGGTAAAGGTGAGAAAAGTGTGAAAATAGAGGGGTAAGAAGGAAAGTGGAAGGTTCAAATGAGATGTGAAAGAAAGTGGGGCATAATGTTGGCTAATAAGGGGGTAAGAAAGAAAGGGAATAGGCGCAATCCAAATTAGCAACTAGATCCATACAATGCCCAAGTCTCCCAACTTAGTGTGCTACACATCAAACATCTCAAAAACAAGCATGTATCATATGTAGAAGGCTCAATCAAACCTCACAAATGGGTCATTTGTGTTTGCTCAACATCAATGGCGGCGCTGCTAACCCACGTGCGTTTCACGTTTCCTAAAGAGGGTCGCCTAGAATCCTACTTGTGCCAAATCAATGGAATGGTACTGCAAGTCCAAGAGTGACACCCATGCTCTCACTCTAAAAAAAACAAGGTCGAGGGTTGAAAAAGAAAAATCCATGAACAAAGCCAACAAATGCAAGCATATGACCAATATAACATCACATCCAAGAGGGGCATAAATTAGAATGGGGATACGTAATAGGAGCAAGAGTAATAGCTAAAGACATAAAAAAAAGCAACGCGAACAAACACGATAAATATGCACAAAAAGGAAGTGCACCCTCCCCCAAAGCAAGATCAAGCATTGTCCCGAATGCTTAAAGACTCGAAAGAAGGTACAAAAGGAAGGGGTGGCACACCCAAGGCAATAAGGCTATAAAAGACCCTGCAAATGGTGGGTGAGTGGAAAAAAAATATTAAACCATGTCATATCAATCCAAGCAATAAAGCCCTCCAAACTTCCCAAAAACACAATACACAACTCAAAAGCACAAAAACAAGAAAAAAAATTTGGTTGGGTTGCCTCCCAACAAGCGCTTCTTTAAGGTCATTAGCTAAACCTTTTTCAGTAAATAACGAGTGAAGCTCCTCAAGATTTTATCAAACTCACTTCCAAAGTATGTAGAGAATAACCAATAGTAGATTAGAAGAGAATAGGCAAAGAAGAAAACTAAAAGCAGGAAGGCACACAAAAGCGACTTATCATTACATGATGAAAAGCCAAAGAAATAGCAAACAAAAGGAGAAGAAAAGGAATTAGTTGGTATGTCATGAAAGGTCAATATAAGTCATAACATGACTAATCGATGGCAAGGCTACAAAATCATCAATATGAACATGAGCAGGAGTGGCGAGGAGCACGTAAAAGTGACCAAGAGACATAGAATATGACTCAACAGAAGACACATAAGAAGCATGTACTTGAGACTCATCATTAATATAAGCATTAGTCTCTAGGTAATTGGGCTCAAACAAGGGATTAGAATGCACAAACATAGGAGACTCATAAATGTGAGGCACAAAGCGCACCGCATCAAAGGTCTCACAAGCAAGTGGTGCAAATATGTAGGATTGATCACCTTTTCTTGAGCAAAGCAAGTTAGGGACGATGCGACCCTAATCCCCCGGAGGTTTTGAAGAGGGAATATGTAACACCCCTGAATTTCCAACTCCTTAAACGAAACCAAAAATCGTGAAGGACAGGAGGAAATTTGGGTGTTACATAAAAAGAAAAGGGAAAAGAATTTAAATAAACACTAAAGATTTAAAAATGTGAGTGAGTGGAAATTTCGGCAGCATCTCTATTAAAAACTGGGGATGTGACAAGGATATATAAATGGATAACATAACTAAACTAATCTGAGGCCTTTAATGCCTTTTAAAAATATGTCACGACGGAATGGATCATCGTCGGCTCCTCAAATCATCAACTCTAATGATGATCGTGATTCTGGTGTTAACGCATCGGTTTGATGGATACTAAAGAAGTATTCTCATTGCCATACATCCAAAAACTACGTAGCGGAACTATGGATCATACAAGGAGTCACATGGCTCCATACAAAAGAATTATAAAATCCGAAAAAGAAAACTTTACAAGTAATGTAAAAGCTACAAGCATTAGGAAACTTGTACACAATTGCTACGATCGTACTCCACTCTTTCCCCCAATACAATGCAAAAGAAGCTCGTATACCAGTCATGCCAAGCTATGGTCCTCCTGCTGCTCAACATAATGACCATAGTCAAATGTGTCATAGTAGGAACATCATAGGAAGTCTTGAACAAAAAACAACAAACACATACACGTCAGTAATCAATGAGCTTATAACAATTAGAGTCATTGAACAAAACTATAGACAACGATATAGCATAGTAATAACGAATCTACTCATCTGTCTAAACACCTCTATTTACTCATGATTTCTCTTTCAAACTACTAATCCCTCGAAGTATATTCAAAGGTAGTGGATCTTTTCTCTATTCATGGCATACTGACACGGCCAAGGGCGTTATCGGCCACCCGGCGTCCATGGTAAAGTATGAGCTCATACCCCCTCCAGCTGACCCTCTCGGGTCCTACCTTTAGGAAAACTAACACACTGGGGTATCAATCAAGTGAAAAGGCCACCATATTGGGGTTTGCAAGACCCGCATGGTAACACCTCGATTAAGGGGCGGTATCAGCCACCCGGCGCCCAATGACAAAAGTATGCTCATACCCCCCTTACGGTGATCCCGTCGGATCTTACCTAGGGGACTACTAAATCAACCAGACATAATCCAGTTGAGTCAAGCCAACTAATCATAATCAAGGCTTGATAACTAATTATAAGATTCAATGAAAATAATACACACTCAACACACAACCTATAATTTCTATTCACACTTCAGACCCTAAATCATAAATATGTTCAATTCATCCATCAAACTCATACCCACAAAAAGAATCAATGAAATTAACACAAAACCAACATCAAACGCAATACACTTTATAAAACTCCAATTAAAAACTAGAAAATTAATTAGAGAAAAGAAGAGATGGCTCATAATGGGGGGACTAGAAAAGGTTTAAGGAGTTGGTGGTTCTTATGGTGGTGATGTGACCCACCGTGTGTGATGGTGGAGGAAAGTTGCGTGGTGTTACTGCTGTTGGGGAGGGGAAACGCTGTCGTTGCTGCTACCAGGAGGGAAGAGTTGGGTTGGTGCTGCTGGTGGCTGTCGTGGGGAAGGGAAAATGCAGCCGGACTGGTGGAGGAAGTCACGGCTACTGCTACTACTGGGCTTATGTGCTGCCGGCTGTTTGTGAGGGTGAGGGAACGTGAGGAAGAGAGGGAGAAGAGGGATGGCAGCGGAGTTTTTGCAAGGTGAGGGAAGGGTTATCTCTTTTAAAACCCTAACCCATCCTTTTTATTTTGTTTATTCATTTATTTATTTATTTATCTAGATTCGTCTTCTTGCGATGGACCTTCGTGTGCTCACAAATTTTAATAAAATAATAATTTTAATTTGAACCTCTTTAGTTTAGTAGTCGCAGATCTATTTTTAATCTAAATATGTCAATATTTAAATTCTTATGTGAATGAAATTTATTGAGACTAACTCAAAATAATTTAATATATTTATAAAATCTCCAAAAGTGATAATAATAATAATAATAATAATAATAATAATAATAATAATAATAATAATAATAATAATAATAATAATAATAATAATAATAATAATAATAACAATAATAATAATAATTAATGACGTCATAAAAAATGACGGGGTGTTACAGAACAGAGCTAAATCAAGGATAGGAGATATTCCCAAGCACTCATAAGGAGGCAAAAGGACCTTGACTTGAGCATTTTGGGAGATTTAGATAAGATCGATCAGTCGATCCCCTTAGATCGATCATTTGATCTCATTTGGCAGCATTTCCAGAAGCACATGTACCAGTAGCATGAGATCAATTGATCAATCTCTTTAGATCGATCGATCGATCCTATTCAATTCAACTCCAGAATGTTCATGGTGAGAATAGTTGAGATCGATCGGTCGATCTCTTTAGATCGACCGATCGATCGATCGATCCCTTTTCGAGAGACCTCTTTGCATCTGTGATGACTAGCAGCTAAGATTGATCGGTCAATCTGTTTAGATAGATCCGATCGATCGATCACTTCTCGAGTTGAACATTTGGCGTCTCCGATTTAGGTGAACATTTTTCTAGGGCCCAATTATAATTTGGACGGCCTTATAAGGGTATAACGTCTATTTTTAGCAAAGGTCTTAGGTCATGAGAGGTGTTTTCTTATATATATGGGTTAATGTAATAGCAAAAGAGAGCCCTAGCATAGTTTTAGCTTAACCAATTATAAATTATTTTTGTTTTTAGCTTTCTATTTTATTTTTCAGTAGTCTAAAGAACCCTAGATTTTATCTTTTAGCATTTCAATTAATTTGTAATCAAGGTATCTTCTGATTTTGATTCCTTCAAGTATTCTCTCTATTCTCTCACTATTTTTGGTTTATGTTCATCTCAACCCTAAGCAAGCCATTGCTTGTCCTCAAGCAAGATGAGCAATAAAGCAAACAACATGTGTAACACCCCTGAATTTCCGACCCCTTAACGAAACCAAAACCGTAAGGGACGAGAGGAAATTCGGGTGTTACATAAAAGAAAAGGGAAAAGAATTTATATAAACGTTAAATATTAATTTTAAAAAGGTGAGTGGAAATTTTGGTAGCATCTGCCTTAAAACTGTGCGCCTTTGTAGAAAAACAAAAGTTAATTAAGAAGTTAATAAAGTAAAGGCACCAACAGCCTATCGAAGCTATGTCACGGCGGAATAATTCGTCGCCGGCTTCTCAAATCAACATGCCAAGCATGGATCGTGGTTCCAGTGTCGACGTTTGCGTTTTAAAAAGACTTAACTCCTTAAAATCCTCCAGTGTTATAGACTACGCAGCGGAAATACAAATACACGTGGGAGGACACAAGGCCTCGTAACAAAACATATACAATCAAAATTTACAAAAGATAACAAGAGATACAAAATCGAAAGATAGCGGTAAGGACACAGGTTATGCTTCGCCCTCATCACTTTTCCCAAATGCAATGCAACACATAGGAAGCTCCAGTACCTGCTACGCCTGTCTATGATCCTCCTGCTGCTCGACATTAGACCAAAGGCCAATGCATCATAGCAGGACAATCATAGAAAGTCATCAACAATCAAACATAAACACAAACACGTACACGTCAGTAACTAGCATCAAATATAATAAGGCCTACTACTAGATAGCATTATATCATAAAACAGAATAAGGTGATTTCATAAAACGCAAGCACAGATAGTAACCGTTTATCGGCCACTTATACTTCTTAATTTCATTACGTGTTTTCCAACCCGAACCATGTGCTCTTAGGTAGAATGCAGGTCTTCGCGCTCCTTCTTTCAAACATAAACTCTTGCAAAACACACATAGTTCAACTTGACCAAGGCATTAACAGAATACCTAACGCACGACCTTATAGAGCTTATCTATCTTAGGGTAAGTGTGACCATAGTCTGTAATACCCCTTGAGGTAACTTAACTTAGGCACACTTCTCAGTAGCATAAACTATTCTATCAATAAGTAGATGTTCTATCAAGAGTAAATATTCTACCAAAGAGTAAACGTTCTATCAACGCGTAAGCTTTCTACCAAAGAATGAACCTTCTATCATTACATAACTTTCAATCAATGAATAAACTTTCTATCACTAAATAGTTTTCTATCAGTGGATCTTTTCTCTACTTCCTGGCATAGTGACACGGCCAAGGGCGTTATCGGCCTCCCGGCGCCCATTGGCAAAGTATGAGCTCATGCCCCCTCCAGCTGACCCTCTCGGGTCCTACCTTCGGGAAAACCTAACACACTGGGGTACTAAACCAGTGAAGAGGCCACCATATTGGGGTTTGCAAGGCCCGCATGGTAACACCTCGGTCAAGGGGCGTTATCGGCCTCCCGGCGCCCAATGACCCAAGCATGCTCATACCCCCCTTACGGTGGTCCCGTCGAACCTCACCTAGGGGACTAATAAAACAACCGGACATAATCCAGTTAAGTCACGCCAGCTAATCATAATATAGTACCTTGTCAGATGGGAATAACTTCCACTCTCAACTATTAAGGAGCGCCCTGGGATAGCAGCGCGCCAAAACCCACTAAGCCACTCAATAGAATATGAAATTCACCAATAAAGGAGTCATTCTAACTCCAATTAGGCATAATCTAATTCTTAAATAAATAAGGGGTAGTTCTCGCCCTCTATTAACTCTCATTCTCTAAACTATTCTAAGCGCAAGGATTTCATAGTCGATAGCTCTTCATGTAAAGTGTACTCAATAGTATCTCATAGTTTCAATGCAATGTATATTATCACAATAAACAATAATGTCTTAAAGCAAATTGCATATAAGGGTTAGTTACTGCGTGTACGTACTTGCGAGCGTCACTGCACGACCACAAGTTACAATAAATCACCCAACTAAGGGTCTACTTTCCTCTTATAAACTGGGAACCTATACAAGTTAGGAATAGAACTTATAAGTTCTCTAAACTACTTTGTCATACCAGCTAGAACCCAAAGTAACCACTATCATCCGTTCATGACAAGGTACGCATTTCATTCAATCACCAAGCATAATCGTCAATTCAACAATAACACAAGTCTTTCCATCAATTTAAGAATAAAAGGATTATGTAAATCGTTCCTTTATATTGACCAATTTGAGTTATACTGGTTCATGTTACCAAAAAAAATAAAATAAAAATCACACTTAAATCTTACGATGTTAATATAGTGCTAATATGATGACAATGACAAATCTTAAAGCTACCACATCGTAATACCATTTATTACATTCTTTGAAGCTAGGAAAGCTACAATCAAACATCACAACGAGTAACTTTAGCAACTCTCAACAATAAGTTAGACACTATGCTCATGACTTATTGAAATTACGTATTTACAACATCAATAACAACCTAATAAGATAGTAGTAATTCTCTACTATTAAATCAATAACAATTAGCAACTCCTACTTCCAATTAACAACCAAAATCATTTCTATAGTCAATTGTAATCAAAACATTACTAATTGCCACCACGATAATCAACAAAGTCTCAACTACTTATAAGATTATTGAATAAATCATCACATCACCAAAGTAGCATACAAACACACACACACACTACTAGTAATCACATCTCTAAATAAAACCCTAATCATTTCATTTCAATGAAAATTCTTTTAACTACTACCCATACTAGAATTCAATGAGACTAATACAATACTCAATCAACACACAACTCATGAACATGGTAGATTCTAATTAAAATTAGTAAATTAATCAATTGGAAAGTGAGATGCTTACAAAGATTAAAACTAGTAAGAATGGTGAAGAGGAGGATGAAGGTCGTGGTGGTGGTGCACGAAAGCCAAGAATGGCTGGAGAGGGCCTTAAATCGAACAGCAACTGGCGGCTGTTCGTGGGTCTGCTGCCGGCCAATCACAGCGAGGGAGGAGGGAGTGTGCTGCGGTGGCGAGAAGAAAAACGCAGCTGCTGGTCAGAGGAGAACGCAGCCTTGCTGCTGCTGCTTGCAGGAAGGAGAAGGCGCGGCTGCTGCTGGTCGTTCACTGGTGGCGCAGGGGAGAAAAGGGGTTACTGGTGTCCTCGTGGCTGCCGGGCTGCTGTGCGGGAAGGGGGAAAAATGCGGGAGTGAGGGAGGAAGGAAGAAGAAGAGAAAGAAGGAGGAGAAGAAGGAAAGAAATGACGGCTCCCTCTTGAGTGTTTAGGGTTTCAACGTTTTTATACTCGTTATTTCTATCATTATGATTATTATTATTATTATTATTATTATTATTATTATTATTATTATTATTATTATTATTATTATTATTATTATTATTATTATTATTATATTTACTTATTTATTTATTTTTCATCTCGATTTGTTTTCTTACGAGACCCAACGAAGAGACTCACCTTCGTGGATTCACACATTTTAATAAAATAATCATTTTAATTCGAACCTCTTTGTTTGAGAAATCGTAATTATATTTTTAATATATGTATATAAGTTCACATTTAAATTCGTATATGAAAGAAATTTATTAATTCAGAAATAATTTAATATAATTATAAAATCCCCAAAAGTTACTAAAATATTAATTAATGACGTCAGAAAAAACTCGGGGTGTTACAACATGAGATCTCGCAAAATGATAGTACACACAAGCAAAAAGCATCGATTATGACATAAATGATGAACACGCTTGCATTGAAAAGTCGGCTTTGTAAAAACAAACATAAAAAATCCAACCAAAGGCGAAGAAAGAACGAAAAGACATGAATACACTCTTGGGCTCATGGTTCCATTAACTTGAAGTGACAACCCGAGGCTCCCGAGCTAGTCTCTAAATGGCCCATACAAAACACACCAAACAACCAAACTAAGCCGAAGCTCCCTAGCCAATCACAGAAATGCGAGCAAACCTCACTATAGGTATGTGTAATTCAAATGACAACCACACTCAAATGTGTTTAGGCATCACTCTCGCTCAACCTATGGCTCAATGTAATGTGAGCCTCTAACATAAAGATGCTCGGTACTCGGGGACTCAAAGGCTAGGACCTCACTAGAAGTAGATGGATCGACCTAAGAGGTGAAATGGTAAAGGCTAAAGTGTCGTGAAATAGAAAAAGTGATAAGGAAGGCTAAGATTATAAAATGGGTAGCATAACTAGCTAGTTAACCAAAAAGAAACCAAAATGACCAATAGTTTCACACAAACTTGACATTTATTAAATACTAATATTTTTCTATACAAACTTTTGACTTTTTTCTTTTTCTTTTTCTTTTTTTTCTTTTTCTTTTTCTCTTTGTTTTTCCTTTTTTTTTCTGTTTTTCATTTTTTTTTTCAAATGATATAGAAACAAAAGCTTCACGACCAAAAGCAGGTAGTGAAACCAAAGGACTCTTAGAGTCATACAATACGAACTAAATATATACAACCATATATGATATTGAAGTATCACCATGATATATACAAGTGGTGACCTAAGAAAATAATCAAAAATCAAAGATGAGCTAAAGACTCATGCCAAGTGTGATAAACCAACCACCAACATACCATCAACCAAACCAACTAGTATGTTACAAAAGGAGTATATTGAAGGTGAAGGAAGGTGAAAATAAAGGGATACAAAAGAAAGTAGAAGGCTCGAATGAGATATGAAAGAAAGTGGGGTATAACGTTGGCTAACAAGAGGCTAAGAAAGAATGAGGATAGGTTCGATCCAAACTAGCAACTAGATCCATAAAATGCCCAAGTCCCTAAAGTCATGCCTAGTGCGCTAGACCTCAAACATCTCAAAAACAAGCATGTATCATATGTAGAAGGCTCAATAAACCTCACAATAGGTTCATTTGTGTTTGCTCAACATCAATGGCGGCGACACTAACCCAAGTGCGCTTTGCGATCCCTAAAGAGGTTCGCCTAGAATCCTACTTCTGCCAAATCAAAGGAATGGAACCACAAGTCAAAGAGTGACACACATGCTCTCACACTCAAACAAAACCAAGGTCGGGGGTTGAAAAAGCAAAATCGATGAACAAAGCCAACTGATGCAAATATATCACCAACATCATCTTACATCCAATAGGGCCATGAATAAGAATGGACATACATAAATAAGAGAAAAAGCAATAGCGAAGGACATAAAATAAGAAAAGCAAACAAACACGACAAGTATGCATAAAAAGGGAAGTGTAGTTACTCACTTATATGATCACAAAGGAGTTCAAAGAACTCTCAAAATAGAGAATTACAATAGAGAAGAGATTTGACTGTGTGTTTAGGCTTAGGAATATTTTTTGGATGATTTCTATGAGCATATGAGCTCCCTATTTATAGGGGTAGTTACATTAATGAGTAATACATGCTTAAAAGCTAAGAATTAATCATAATAGTCAGCTCTTATAGCTCCTCATTAACTATCATTCATCATGCATTATTATCATTATAATTCATTTGTTTAAGTCACTCTTTAATGCCTCCATAACTTCAAGCATTGATTATCCCACTTTAACATCTTCATAAATCCCTCTTAATGTGCAAACACAATACACAAACTTAACACACCCATTTGATTCCATCTGTATGCACTCATACTAATGCATAGACTTAATTGGGCACTTAAGTCACAATTTTCCTTCAACAATCTCCACCTTGGCTTAAATTCACCCAAGTCAAAGACATTCTTTACTACACTCCATGTTTAAAATAGATGTAAATGGGTCCATGGGTCCATGGATTGGATTTGGATGTCAAACGTGTGGAGCTGGACCCTAAGGTCATGGACCCAGATCCGACCCGAATTCATAGAGTCTAATATTTAGAACCAAAGATTGGTGATTTATTTGATGCTAGATTTCAGATTGTCATTTTAATGAGACGATATTTCCATCTTAGGAGAAGAGAAAATGGACCCAAACAAGAAGGAAGTAGATTTCACTTGGAATGCAATGGACTTAAAAATGTATGATCCAAAAACAACCACTTCTGAATAAGAAAATCAATATATTGCAAGCAAATTACCTGATGCATTTGTAGAAACAAAGCAAGTAACAAAATCGTACATTCTTGTGGTAAATGTTCCTGCACGAATTGAAATTCTCATCGATAACAAAGCCACTAAAAATGAATCTACTGCACGCCAAAAGCGTGAAAGGCACTTGGTTTAAAGGATTCGAAACAAAGAAAATCTAATAAGTAGAACGAAATGACAAATGATATCAATATTACTTCTTCAATAACTTGTAAAGAAATATGTATTGAAGATAAGGATGAAAATATCAGAGAAGAAGAAAATAATGATATAAACATTAATAATAGTGAAAGTTCAATTAATTACATTTCAACTAAAGGGCAACTAAATCGAAAGCATGTTATTGTTAATGAAACATTTGCTTATTAAATTGCACCTGAAATAACACTTAATGAAAATGATGTGGAACTAAAAACAATAGAGGAATGTCGTTTTAGGAATGATTGCCAAAATAGAAAGATGCAATTCAAGTAGAATTAAAGTCACTTGAAAAACGAGAAGTTTTTGGACAAACTACCCAAACCCCAAATGGTATAAAACCAGTCGGTTATAAATGGGTGTTCGTAAGAAAAAGGAATGAAAAAATGAAGTGGATAGATACAAGGCACGACTTGTAGCATAAGGCTTTTTCCCAATACTTGGGATTGATTATAAGGAAACAAATTCTCTAGTAGTAGATGCAACTACAAAAGATTTTTGATAAGTTTAATTGTCTCAAAAAGGCAGAAAATGCGACTTATGGATGTTGTGACTGCATATTTATATGAGTCACTTGATATAGACATTTATATGAAAGTCTCTAAAGGACTTAAATTACTAGAACACCACAAATCATGAGAAATGTTCTCCATAAAGCTGAAAATGTCACTTTATGGGCTAAAACAATCTGGAAGAATATGGTACAATCATCTTAATGAATATCTTCTGAAAGAAGAATTTAAAAATGATCAAATCAGTCCTTGTGTATTCATTAAATGACCTTCATCAGGATTTTTTTTATAATTGTAGTTTATGTTGATGATTTGAACATCATTGGAATTCCCAAAGAGCTTAAACAAACTAAAAAGTATCTGATAAAAGAATTTGAAATGAAAGATCTTGGGAAAACAAAAGTTTACCTTAGATTACAAATAAAGAGCCTAAGGGGTGAAATTTTTTGTGCACCAGTCCAACTATACAGAAAAGGTTCTAAAAAGATTTTATATGGACAAAGTTCATCCGCTAAGCTCTATAATGATAGTACAATCATTAAATGTAAAAGATGATCCATTTTGACCTTGTGAAGAAGATGAGGGGGTTCTTGGCCCTAAAGTGCCATAGTTAGGCGTAATTGTAGCTCTGATGTATCTAGCTAATAATACAAGACCAATATTACTTTCGTTGTTAATTTATTAGCTATATATAGAAATTCACCATTAAAGAGAAAAAAATTTGTTGTATTATCTTCGAGGAACTAAAGATCTCAGATTATTTTATAGATCAAAGTAAGATACCACTCTTGTTGGATACGCAGATACTGGATACTTATCAAATCCACATAAGGGTAAATCACAAAATGGATATGTATTCACATATCGAGGTACCACGATATCTTGTAGATCCAAAAAAAGACTTTAACTGCTACATCATCAAACCATACAAAATTGATCGCTCTTTATGCAACAAGTAGAGAATACATTCGATTAAGGTTCGTAATTTCTCATATTCAAGAAGAAAGTTGGATAAGCATGATAGCAAATTCTCCAACTATAATTTATGAATATAATATCGGTTATATTGAACAAGTTAGTGAAGGCTTCAATAAAAGGGATAGAACCAAACATCTAGCATCAAAACTTTTCTTCGCACATGACCTCCAAAAGGATAGAATAGTAGATGACAAACAAATTTAATCAAGCAAAAATCTTGTAGATTTGTTCACAAAATCCCTACCATCAAAGAGGTTTGGGCAACTTGTACATGAAATTGGAATGTGTCATCTCCATGATATATGTTAAAGGTAGGGGGAGAATCATACTAATTGCACTTTTTTTCCCTTCATTCAGGTTTTTATCGCATAGGGTTTTTTCTGACAAGGTTTTAATGAGGCAGTATTAAATAGATATATTGTAATTTTTACTCTTTTTCATAGTTAGAATGCATCCAAGGGGAAGTATTGAAATATAGTGTGAAAATTAATTAATGGATCTATCTTAATCAGAGGTGAAGCCAGGATTTTAAATTAGGGGATCAAATAGTCGATATACTAGCAAATTATTTATTATATAAACATCAAATAAATTTTTAATTTTTTAAAAATTATATAGACGGAAAATAAGAGGTGCTCAAAACAAATCCGATGACCCGATATTTACCCGTCCATGTAACTAACCCGCTTTGACTTGACTTCAAAAATGATTTACAATTATGTAAAGCTTAATATGACACAGAACCCCGATTTTGATTCAACTAGACATCTAATTTGAAATCTACACAATGACACCTTTAGGAAAATCAACTTGAATCATCAAAAAAATTATATTCAACAATGGAGTTGAAGCTTCTCTACAATTATCCTTTTGAAAAAGCCAAGTGCTTTTAACTTTATTATTTGCCTTGTAAGTCGTCTCCAAAAAATGCTATTAAAATTAAGATAACAAAAATATAAACACACGCACCAAAAAAATGAATGTAAAATTTTGAAATATAAAAAGATATGATATTATGATATGATTTTGTTAGTTTATTAAAAAATTAATTATTTACATTAAAATTTAATCCCTTAACTTTAGGTTAAAAAATAAAAATGTATTACTCCAACCATTAAGCTATAATAATTCTCAAATACTTTAATGAGTCTATTCCCAGATTAATGCTAAAAAACAGATTAATTCCCACTTTGCATTTTTTGGGAAATTATTTCCCACAATACCGTCCACGTGGAAAATTTATTTTTTTTTTATTTTTTCAGACAAAACCGCCACTTGAGATGGCGGTTTGCCTTAATCACAAAAACGCCACATGAAGTGGCGGTTTGGTGAAGGCAAACCGCCATCTCAGGTGGCGGTTTGGTCCAGGTAAACCGCCACTTCATGTGGCGGTTTGCTTGTGGCCTGATTTTTTATTTTTTTTTTCTTTCATTTTAAAATATTGAACGCAACATGCATTAAAGGAGTTCAATACCATCAATTCCATAATAATCAATTACGAACCGGCTTGTTCTAAAAAAAATAAATATGAAAATAATACAAAGATATATTACAATTATGGAAACTCATACAAGAAGTTCAAGTCATATAAGAATATACAAAGTTTGTTAAACTACAACCCCCGGCCCCTTTTGTTTTGCGCACCGGTGGATGATGATGGTGTGAACTCGTCAACCTCCGCAATGACATTAAGAGCAGGAGCTCGTCGTTGACTAGCACGCTGATATGTGATAATCCTTTGCGGAGGCGATGGATGTGGAGGAGGAGTGTTGATGGAAGACGGGGGAACGAACGGCGACATAGTAGCGGATGTCGATGGCGATCTGGAAGACCGACCTCGAGTAGATGAACGCTGGTGGCCTCTTGTGGACCGAGAACTGGATCCTCCGTAAGAGCTACCTCGATGGGCTGAACTCCTTGGAGAAGGAGTGTAGAATGCGTCATCTACCTCGCCAATGACGGGTGGAGTCGGTATGAGGTACTCATAACCCGCCTGACTCAATGCATCGGTCAACGACGCGTTAATGGAGCCTAAGGTCTGAGAACATAGCCGATACCCCACGTCAACTGGCGATGTAGCGGCCCCTTGAATCGTGTCATTACATTGTATGAGCACCGATCGGATGCACTCAGCATGTTTGTTATCATTATATTGTTAAAAGAGTTACTTAAAACTATTACTATTTGTTATGAGTGTTGAAAGAAAACGTACCAGAAACGTAGATGTCGGATGGTAATGTGATCCTGGCTGCGCAAATGCGGTGTTCGTTAGGCGTAATATCGAGATGCGCCTGTACCAACTCATGTACATAGCAGAGCTATGACCTGTGAAGTTATCTCCTCCAACCAATGTAGATGCTCGGTCGTTCCACGCATCTACATGCGATCTATGTCGTACGAGGTAGTTCTTGTCCCCAGTCCTCCGATCGATCGCATGTAGTTGAGGTTGGGTGTCACAGGCTTGCGGGATTACTTGCTCCAAACCG
Organism: Amaranthus tricolor; assembly: GCF_026212465.1. Taxonomy (NCBI): domain Eukaryota; kingdom Viridiplantae; phylum Streptophyta; class Magnoliopsida; order Caryophyllales; family Amaranthaceae; genus Amaranthus; species Amaranthus tricolor. Next base: position 19,915,430 of record NC_080047.1, read on the forward strand.
AATTGACGCATGACACGATCCGGTAGATGTAGCTCGACGATGTCAAAGCAAATAAGAGGACAACGCGATCTCCAAATCTCGTGGCCCAATGTACATATGTGCGGTAAAGCTTCCATCTTAGCCGCTGTGTAAGGCTGCCATGTCATCTGTAATAGAAATCAATATGCTTAGTAATGTATACAATTTATTCATAACTAATAAAAATAGTAAATGTTACTAACCTGCTCGTCCCGTTGTCGATCTAGTGCGTCCCTGTAGTAGACGAGAGTATGTGGGGAGTGGGATCTCGAAAGATATACGCGAAGCCAGCTGCAAACAAATAAACATTGATTAACATTTTCATCTATCATAAAATAGTGAAATTATGAATTTGAATAGTGAATTGAGTGTTGCTACCTTACTGCCAAAGGATCCACCCCGCGCCGATGCTGTGACCTTAATATCGGTTCAAAATCATCCGTGTCATCTTCCTGATCATTTTGCCCATCCGGTCGAACCGTCCGAATAATTGGCCTCCCTATATGAATGTGCTCCCATGACCATATCTGTAATAACATCAAGCATCCACCAATGTCCTTAGCACCCTTACGAGATGCTCGACATAAGTTACGATACAGATACGCCAGGGTAGCACTTCCCCAACTGTACTCATCTACGCGCTCCAAATCTCCCAGTAGAGGGAGATAGATCAGCTGTACCGAGTCGCCGCTCTTGTCTGGAAACAAGATGCATCCAAACAGGTACAAGATGTAAGCGTGGGCATGTCTGTCAACCGTCACATCATCTGCATCATCCTCAAGCGCGCTAAAATGCTGTCGGAGCCAAGTCAGCTTCAATGACGATCCAACGATGATCTTGGGCTGGGTGGGGTCTTGAGGGTTTTCCGGCCTAACCCCTAGCAGCTCATGTACTAATGCTGGCCAATTTCCCTTTCATAACGAAGTGATTGGGAATGTCATCCTAACTAATGAAGTGATTGGGAGTGACCTGGCCCCTTTCATAACGCCGTTGAACGCTTCAGACATGTTTGTAGTTCTCACTCCATATCGATGCCCACCGTCATGAATCAAAGTCCATTGGCGCTCAGGAATAGAACCATCCACTAAGTACTTGTACGCGTCCTCATTAAGCTCTTTAAGGTGATTCATGTAGAAATTATACTTCCGAATCTTTGTCTGTTCAGAAGCTTTTCCAAATAAGTTCTTAACCGCTATGTTTTTAAACTTCTTATGCACGTTTGAAGCTAGATGACGTTTACAAAATCGATGGAATGCATATGGTTCTTCCCAACCTTTTCCAACTCTGTTCATTGCATGCAAAATTCCCTTGTGACGATCAGATATAACACATAAGCCGTCCCTTTTAGTAACATAATGCCTTATACAATCCAAGAACCAAGTCCATGTGTCGTTGCTCTCTCCCTCCACAACGGCAAAGGCAAGTAGGAACAATTGAGAATTTGCATCTATCGACATAGCAATCATAAGTGTGCCTCTGTACTTTCCATACAAATGTGTACCATCTATAGAAATAAGGGGACGACAGTGAGGAAAACCCTTAATGGATGGTCCGAAAGCCCAGAAAATTCGCTGAAAGATCACTTTGGTAGGATCCATTGTCGGTTGGACTTCCCATTGCACCATTGTTCCTGGATTAGATTGCATTAATGCCTGCATGTACCTTGGAAGCTCCTCAAAGGACTTATCCCAATCCCCAAACACTTTTGTTATAGCCTTATTTTTGGCCAACCAAGCTCTCTTATATGTTATTACAAATCCATATTTATTTTTTACAAAATTAACGATTGACTTCACCTTAAACGCTGGATCAACTCTAATCATATCCACGATAAGATCAGCAACAAATTCAGAAGTAAGGAGGGGATGGTCATCACTGTAATGTACTGAGCAATCTTGATTATGACCCTTGTATCGCAAAATCTTAAATGAACCCGTTGCGGTCATAACAGCTCGCATCCTCCATTCACAACCTATATCCTCCGCATTAGTGCATTGGACAACGTACTTTGAAGGCTCCGACTCAATTACACGGAAGTTTCTATTGTTAGAAATCGCCCATGCTTTAACATTCTTCTTAAGGTGGTCTAAGGAGCTAAACTCTTGCCCTATCCTAAAGTCTCCATTTTCATTCATGGAGTTGTCATCGTTCCAGGTCATCCATGCATCAATCAATCTTTGATCAACCTCATCAATTCTAAGCCAATCTTGAGATGGAGCACCATCTCTAATCGCTGCATCTAGAGCTTCTCTTCTTTCATCATCCTCTTCTGAATCAGAATCAATATGCTCATCCTCCTGATCTAAAGAGTCAACCTCGTTCGCATTAAGCCTACCCAAGTGACTCGTGGAAAAGGTGTTCATTACACCACCACCAATGCCACGTGAATGAGTTGGAGAGGTAAACTCATCCAAGTGCTCACTAACGTAATTCGGGTTACTTAACATTTCTGTGAATGTATCATGGCGTACACTAGGACCTGATTCTGGAAGTTCCATGCTAGTCATGACTTCCCTCGCATTATCCAAATTTGCAACCAATTCAACATAAACCTCCATTGCCGTTCCAGGGGCTTGTGATGCCGCATAAGCAAGAGCACTTATGCTTTCATCATTCTTCATAGGGACTAACACATTTTTCCCAGTCACCGGGTATTTCATCTCCATTTTTAACATATAAGAGTTGCGATCACAACCAATTACATCATACACTTTGCTAACAAACACCTCAAAAGTCGTATTTTGACGATGGATAAACATCACTGTATTTAATCCTCCATTATATCCAACATCGGATCCAGTATAACTTACTTCCCCACCCCAATACACTATAACGGGATAATGATCCATATTCTGCAAGTACAAACATATTTTTCATTTGATTTCACATACACTTAATTGTTGAATGTGAGTAAGGGAAGTGTAAATTTGAATACAAGAATTTGTGATATTAAGGTATTACAACACTTGTTAGAAAGTTCATTTCACCCCTAGTAGCTAAAAATAGCATGAATATATACAAAAACCATTAAACTAACCCTACAAAGTAATAAACTTTCATTGAAGCATTTCATCAAACACTTTATATGCATACAAAACAAATCCTAAAATTCAACTACAAATGTGTAAAACGTAAGCATAAATCATGAAAACAATAGAATGTAACAAACATTTAACGTTTTTATAACTTCAATTCAAAACAATAATGAACAAAATAAACAATTTGCATATTGAACAAAAATTAGGGTTTTATTCATACCTTAAATGAGGATGAAAATAAACTAGTACACAAGGAGAAGATGGGAATGTAGTTGATTAGTTTAGTGGAATGAGAGTAATTGTAAATTTAAAGTAAATGAGAGTGAAGAAAATTTTTTTTTTAGGGTTATACCGGCAAGAAGCAAGAAGAGCAAAATGAATTGTGAAAAATGTCGAAGGAAGCTGCTGTTTTGTATTGATAAGTGGCGGTTTACTCCACATATTAATTTTTTTTTTTTTTTAAAAAAAAAAATTCACTTAACCAAACCGCCATCTCAGATGGCGTTTTACTTCAGATGCATGAATAAAACCGCCATTTCATGTAGCGGTTTTATTAAAAAAAAAAAAAAAAATTTCTCAAAGCAATCCTACGTGGACGGTAAACTTGGAAATACTTTCCCATTTTAAGGAAAGTGGGAATTTTTTTTTATTTTGGCCATAGATTGGGAATAGATTCTACTTTAATCTTCATCTTGTTTCCCATCCTAAAATTTAACTATCTCTTCTTCATTGGTTGTCTCTGTCTTTGAGTCAGGTATGTTCATCTTCTTCTTTTTTTCGTTTTATCTTTTCAATCTTCGTTCTTTACAGTCCTCCTTTCGTTTTTATGTTGATTTCGTTTTTGATTTTTTTTTTTTATGTTGATTTTGTTTTTGAATTTCGTTCTTGACTGTCTTTCTTTCATTTTTATGTTGATTAGTTTTTGATTTCGTTCTTGACTGTTTCCCTTTCATTTTTGATTTCGTTTTTATGTTGATTTCATTTTCTATTTTGTTTTGACTGTCTTCCTTTCGATTTTGATTTTGTTTTATGTTGAGTTCGTTCTTGAATCTTCAGTTGTGTTTGTGTCCATGGAAAAGTCATTATTGAAACTTGATGCTTTCACTGATGCAGTAAACTCATTAGCAGGAGATGATACTGAGGGCAGAACATCAATTGTGTCCATGGAAAATTCTTGATTGAAACTTGCATTCGTTGATCCTTTTACAGTTTTACTGATGCTGTAGTGGTACTGAAGACAAAACCTCGGTTGTGTTTGTGAAAAGTCTTGTAATCTTTATGTGGACTATTAAAGACTTTTATAATTGTGGACTTTGTTTTGTTTGGACTTTTTAAATTATTGTAATTAGTACTTTTACAATTAAAATTCTGCCTAACTTATACTCCCTCCAATTGAGCAGTCCCATTTACTTTATGCATTATATCCAATACATTTATTCAATTCTTAATATCTTTAATTGTGCATTATTAAAAATTATGGAAAGTTGATATGAATAATTCTTGCATTGAAACGAATCTAACAAGATCCCACATGACTATGTTTTAACTTGTAGATTAATAATAAAATACAAATTAAGAGTAAGGGATGAATAGTGTCCAAAAGGCAAATGGGACCTTAGTGCTGAATTGGAGGGAGTACGATTAAATTCTCTAAATTTTTCTGTCAAAATTCTGCCTATGAAGCATGAGGTGTTTGTGTTTGACAAGTAGTTATTGGTTGTCGGCTTTTACTCCGTTTTTTCATAGTTGTGTTTGACCAACTAGAAGTATTGATTTTCTTTCTTGCCTTTTAAGTTAGTTTGATAAGCTAGTTATTTAAAGATGTGTTAGGTAAAATTAGGTATTAGGTATTAATTGTGAAACGTGAAGTGCTGATAGATAAAGAGTGGGTCAACTTGAACTAGCCAAAAATACTAATGAAAAAGCCAACCAAATTAGCATTTTCATTTTGACTTAAAAATCAGTTTTTCCTCTAATTGAAAAACCTTTTACCAAAATAGGTTTCTTTGGCCTTTTGACTAATCAAAATACAAAAGCCCATAGTCAAAAATAACCAATCCTAGAAGCCATTACTAAAAATAACCAATCCTAGAAGCAGTTAGAGCATATTTATCAATCACCAAACATTTGGTGTTTTCATTAAAATATAATTAAAAAAATAAAATTTAAAAATATAAAAATTCAAATAATATACAAGATAGAGAAAGAGAGTGGAAAAAAAAATCCACGTATTACTCATATACTATAAATAATCTCTATAATTGATTATTTCTAAATAATCCAACCTTTATATATTATTTGCTAACAGCACCCCTTTCTATATTTTAACCGGCTATTGTAGGTACCTACTAGTCGTTACACTCACTTATTCTTCCCTCTTATACTTCTTCATTGGTCTTATCCTACTCCTCTTTGGTGGTAGGTAGCTATAATATCTCGTTAAAATGTTAAAAGAAGTACTGTTAGTAAATAATATACAAAGGTTGGATTATTTAGAAATAATCAATAGTATGAATTATTCACAGTATATGGGCAATAGGTGATATTATTCTAGACAATTTTTCCCAAATTTTTTTAGAGCATATTAATATTAATAAATAAAATAATTAATAGTAAGGGATTGTTCACAATAAATGGACAATAGGTGGATTATTTTACAATTTTTCCAAATATTTTGCCATTGCTAACTGGTCATAATTTAGAGTAAGAATAAATGATTTGATGGGGTGTTTGGCAATTGGTTTGGCGGTTGATTTTTTTAGTTGGTTTGTTTGACCAGCGGGAAATATTGACTGTTTTTGTTGGCTTTTAATCTAGCTGAAAAAGCCAGCTGTTTGTGGAGATGTTTGTTAAATTTTAGTATTAGTTGTTAGTTGTTTATTAGAGAAAATATTAGTCAACAAGCCAAAAGCAAATCAAAAAAATTAGTTAAACCAGCTTTTTCACTTTGGCTTAAAAGACAGATTTTTAACTGCTTTAAAAGTCATTTACCAAACACTTACTATTTAATTAACCAATAAATCAAAAGACAAAAATAAAAAAAAAAACACTAAACTACCAAAATTAAACAGAGAAATCAATGACTCTGATCAAGCGGTAGTGGTGGTCAATCATCCGAAAATCTTTATAGGAGTAATAAAGGCGAAGGGGGTTCACAACAGCTATATCTAACAACTCATTAATAGATTCTTTAATACTCCTAACATTTGTTGGCCACAAAATTTGTCTACCGTTTATGAACCACACATGACACTACCCTACTTAGCTACGTTGGCCTTCTTTCTGCCCTTTATTTGATTCTAAATCTGTATCCTAATCTTTATTCTACGCAAGTTGAACCCATCTCTAATTTTCATCATTTTCTTGGATATATTAATACCACGTCTTCTATCTAATCACATTTCCCCTTACTTTCACAAGGTTTAGCTGCATTATTGGTATCTTTTCATCTCTTTGAGCTGAAAAATTCTGGGTTTTGTTCTCCTGTTGATTATCTCAATTGGGTATCTTTTATTTGTTAAAAAGATTGATCCTTTGGGTGAAGATTTACTTTGCTATTAGAGAGAACAGATCATTAGAGTGAATAAAGAATAAAGAAGAATGAAAATCCAGTGTGATGTTTGTGAGAGAAATCAAGCAACTGTAATATGTTGTGCTGATGAGGCTGCTTTATGTGCTAAATGTGATATAGAAGTTCATGCAGCTAATAAGCTTGCTAGCAAGCATCAAAGACTTCAGCTTAATTGTCTCTCTACCAAACTCCCTACTTGTGATATTTGTCAGGTAATTTCCCCTACCTTTTTTTTTGTGATTTTTCTGCTTAAAAGAAGCATCTTAACATTCATTTTCATCATAAACCATGAAATTTATGTTAGTTTAATTGTGCATGTATTTTGTTTTAGCCATTTTAATGCTTGAATGAGATGTTAACTTTGGAGTTTGGTATTAACTTTGTGGTTAGGACTTAATAGAATTTTAATTGATGTGAAATAGGATACTTGAATTTTATGCTTCAATGATTTAGGATTTTTTGATGGAATCTTCAATATTTGTTGTTAGTAATATGGTTATTTTTATATGATTTAATGGTAGTTCTAAAACTTTTGCTACAAATCTAAAAGATTTACAATCTAAGAGTTATATTTATTTTGAAGATTGTAATGACAGATATTTGGAAAAAAAAAAATCATATATGGACCTACATGGCTGTCGATTAGTACCATCTGGTGATTTGTGCAAGATTGTTTAATCAAACTTAATAACGTAGTAAGTCGATCTATATTGTATCACATAATTAGAGGATGTACTAAAAAAAAATCAAGAGTACGGTTAGTTGCTTGTATTGCCTTTATGGGCCCGTTTGGCGATACTTGGAAAATGGTTGTTGGTGTTGTAGCTAAAAGTATGGTTATACGGAGATGTTTGGTATAAATTAGTATTTGATTGTTACTGTTTTATTTTATTAGAGAAAAGCCCAGGGTAAAAAGACACATGACAATGAAAAAGCTACTTATGGTTTTTTAATTTAGACTGTTAGAGTATAACATATCTTTGGGGCGTTAATTATCGGCTTAATGGTTGAGCTGGTTCCTTGACATCGACTTAAAGAGTCATTTATGAAACACATTTTGCTATTTGACCAACTGAAAAGCCAAAAAGTCAATAGTCAATCAAATAATCATCTGCCAAACGCACCCAATCTTTAGCAATAGAAAGAAGCTGAAGTTAGAAATTGGTGTTGGTTCACCAGAAAATGTATGTGGAAATTTTGGTTTGGTTTGTATGCCTATCCAAACCTCAACATTATGATTATCACCCTTTTCTATTTCTTGTGTCAATTTTAGGCTAAATAGGCCAACTTCTTGGTGATGTTGTCTCTCTTAATTTGAATCGAACTGGATTAATTTACCTACTGTATTGTTTCTGTGCTCTAGGCTAGAGGTTAAAGCTTCAAAACATTTTATGTCGTGTATTTGAGTTTCGACTTCAAATGATTTAGGGGTATTTGTTTTCATGCCTACTATTTAGATTGCCTCGCTCATTGAGACAACTCCTGACTATAATTTTGTTTGTTTATGATGATTTATGTGCGTAGCAAACTTGTACTCTAATGCTTACATTACTCTAAATAGATGATACTTGTTCCTTCACCGTGCTTTAACATCACAAACAAAACATAATTTTGCTGATGACTTGCAAAACCTATTTACAGGAGAAAGCTGCTTTTATTTTCTGTGTGGAAGACAGAGCCCTTTTCTGTCAGCACTGCGATGAATCTATTCATTCAGTCAGTACTCTTGCCGCAAATCACCAGAGGTACCTTGCCACTGGAATTCGTGTGGCCTTAGGCTGTCTCTCCCAGTGCAGGAATGAAACCGAAAAGAACTGCAAAGAACCCTCCAACCAGAATACACAACAAGTTTCCTTAAAACCAACTGTTCAACAGCCTCCCAACTTCTCTCCTACATCTTGGGCTGTTGATGATTTGTTGGAGTTCTCTGAATTTGATTCTTCCAGTAAGGTGAGGATCTTTGTCTGTCGGAACATGTGTAAATTTATTTTATGCAATAAACATTACATCGGTTTGATCATTTAAGAGTTACATTGTTTCTTGCTTGTACACTCGAGTGTTCGGGCTGATTTTGGGTATGATATTTCGCAGGGGCGGAGAAAATATGGAAAAATTCTTTGAAGGTCTTGTGCAATTTCAAAAATTATGATATTTTTTAACAATTTTGTATCTTTAAACACTTTACATATACTACGTAATTCAATATCGAGGCCCTTAATTTTTTGGGGCCCACTGCAATCGAACATGTTGAGTATGTTCAAAACCTCTCATAATATTTCGATCGGTTAAGTATCAGTTCTTATTTGTGCGTAAATATTTTAACTATTTGATTTGATTTTGAATACCTGATATTTCAGGTCGAATCGCGTCCTACTCGCTTTCAATTAATCGGGTTAAATTTGAACAACTGTAGCCACTATATACATCAATTCGCAAGAATATAATTGCACTTGTGTATACAAATTACAACCCATTATTAGTTGGTCTAACCTTAAAGATTTTTGTTAGGGTATATTTGATCAATGTACTTAATTTTTATCATTGCTTACCTTGCAGTTGAAAACTTGAAATAACATTTCCTTTTATTTTCCCTGATGTGGTGCAGAAAGGGCAGCTAGAGCTAGGAGAATTTGACTGGTGGTCAGATATGAATCTATTTGGTGAGCAAATTGGTCATGAAGCCTTGACAGTAGCTGAAGTCCCTCAACTTCCGATCTCACTACCAACCAACCATACAATCCAATACAGACCTACAAAGAACAGCATGCCCAATAAAAAGCCGCGGATCGAGTTTCCTCGCTATGATGATGACGAGTACTCCATCGTCCCTGATCTTGGTTGATCTCAACTATTACTGCTAACAAAACAGTCTCTAGTTTTATGCATGTATGGAAATGGCTGTTGAATGTTGCAAAATATGGGACGAGGTCATTAGGATGCTTGTAAATTATTATAAGTCTGTAGTATTTTGTGGTACAGAAAGACTTATAGGTATTGAACTTCTTCCATTGTGTACTAGGACTTATCTGACACTAATATCTAAATCATGCATGGGAGACTTCTTGTTTCTGCAAATACAGAGCTAAGCTTGTTAAGAGAGCTTTGTCTTGAGTAGGTTATTATTATGGTATATGTTGGACATTTGAGAATTGACGAATAAAACGAGAAGAAAAGCAAAGCAAGCTGGTTTGTGCTCAATTGAGTATGAGTATGCTTGAATGAGCAGCCATAGCTCGGTTGAGCATGCGGCGGTGCATTCTCTGTTTTCTTTCTAAAATTATGTGCTAAATTGAACATCTAATATGCTCGATTGAGTTGCTTAGTACAGTTGTGTTTTTGACATGAAGTTTGTTTTGGGCAATGTACATGTTGCTTCTCAAAAGAGAGTAATAATATACATGAATTTTGTGAAATTAGGTTTCTTACTCGATGAAAAAAAGGGATATATCATCATTTAAGTAGTTTGAAAAATCTAAAACCCATTGTCCTCTCATCAACTCTATACTTTTTTTTTTTTTTTTTTTTTTAAGTTATGTGCGTATAAACATCAAAAACGTAAAAGAAGGGAGGGAAAGAAAAGAAAAGGAAAAATAAAAGAAAATTAATATTTTTCCTCTAAATATCTACACTTTAGAAGTTATTGTGTTTTTAACAAAAAATTTTCATGTTTCCTTCCTAACTACTCTTGTCCAAATATCTTCTCTCTTTTTGTAATCTAAATAAGAGGTCATCTATCCTTTCAAATTCATCTCCATCCTTACTTTTAACCGCTCTTTAAATTTATAAATAAAGGTTATTCACTCAATGCCAAGAGAATGCTCGAGAGGAAGTAGGACACTCATTTGGAGTATTACGAGCTCGATTTGCGTCAAATCGAAAACTTGCTTCGGCATGGAATCTGTCGATGTTGTGGAATATCATGATGGAATGTATTATGCGTGTTCAAAAATATATGATCCGAAATATCCGGTATTTGGTTTTAAAAATCGGATACTTTACCTGTTTTTTGGAAATCAGATAATTGAGAGCAATCCGATTTTTGAGTCGGATACCGGATCCGGATTGGATTATTGGCAAAATCGGATATCTCGTTTTCTAATTTTTTTATTATTTATTAATTTTTATTTCAAAAATATATATATATATTTTTTAGAAAATTTTTGTTTAAGTTGTTGAATTTACTAATATATACTATAATATATAATTCTCAACTATAACTAAGTTGCATAACTAATTTATTTTTAATTAATTAGACTTTTTAAATCTTCTCAAAATAATTTGTATTCAAAGTTTAAAAATTAGCTGGATCAACGAAAGAAAGCGAAATAAGCTTAAACATGTAAAAAAGTAATTTTAAAAAACAAATTTTAAAGGTCGAATATCCGATACCCGATCCGAATTGAACCGGATATCCAAATTTAAAATATCCATTTTTTTGGATCAAAAACGGATCATCATTTTCACTATCTGAAAATCGAATATCCAAATTTTTGATTCTGGATCCATCCGATATTCGATTTTGAACACTCTAGTATATATCTTTATCTACAACATGATTGTGGAAGACGAGGGATACTTATGTAAATTATAAAGATTCACACGAGTTCACACAAAAACATCAAACAAAAATGCTTCAACAATTTTCCATCCGAACTGGACAATATGGGGACTAAATTTCACAATGCTCTTAGCTACAAGTAAAGAGATTCGTGGTAAACATTTTCATGTCTTATAAGAAAATCTTGGTTATGTTTAAATCTAAAAGCTTGTAATATGAATAATTAATTGTTCTTTCTTTTTGATATTTTAAATATCAATGTACTTTGTTTTTCTTTTAAGTTTTTTGTGTACTGTCATTTTATTTAATTAATGTATCGATTAATTTTTATTAATGATAATATTATGATTTTTTTGTTAATAATCGATATATTATAAGATTGATAATTGAAATTTAATAAATTAATGAAATAAATTGGACAAAAAATGTTCATCTTTTAAAAATTAAATAAAAGTAGTAATTTTCTAATAAAGTGATACAAAAAATATTGCCTGATGTTGGAAAAAATTGATGGAAAACATAAAAATTGTAAAAAAAAATAATGGGGAAGAAATAGAAAATAATAATGTGTGAAAAATAGAGTAGGATAGCAAAATTTTCAATATTGATTACGTTGAACTTCCAAGATAAATGATTCACCATCCTCCCAAACTTAAAAAGATCTACTCCATTTACAAAACACTTAAAGATTGAACTTTAACTACTTGATTTTATTAATAAATTCTTTATATCACACACATCTTTGCTTCTTTGTTTTCTACCTTTCAATTTCCACACTTTCCCTTTATATTTAAGACCTTTACTCTTAAACTCCAACACACACAATAACATAAATTTTTCTATCACCAATAAAAAACAAAGAGCATCACACAATGTCATTTTTCTTCATTACCATAGCCATTCTTGCCCTTTATCAACCAACATCAGTTTACTCGGTCACTCTAAGTTCAGAAATCGATGTCCTTCGTGCCTTGAAGGAAGGAATCGATCCCAACTCAATCCCAGGTAACTCGTTCATAAGCACCTGGGATTTCTCATTAGACCCATGTGAGAGCACAGGAGCCCATTTTCTTGGGATCTTGTGCTCCATTCCTAATGACAACTCAAGCAGCCGAATCACAATACTTGATCTAGACGGGGTAGGATATGATGGATTTCTCACAAGTGATATAGGCAACCTGACCGAATTAACCATTCTAAACTTGAGCAAAAACAAGTTTAGAGGACCAATCCCCGATAGTGTAACTAAGCTAAGTAAATTAACTGCACTTGTAATCTCCGAAAATTTCTTTACTGGCAGCTTACCCGAAGGACTAAAGAGACTAAAAAGGATACAAGAACTTGACATCTCGCGTAATAAACTTACCGGCCTTATACCCAACTGGATCACAAACTTTCGAAGCCTACAATCTTTAAGAATGGCGAGCAATGGATTTTCAGGGCGAATTCCAAATTTAGCGGGGTTATGGCAACTTCACACATTAGATCTCAGCAACAACCAACTATTCGGAATTCTTCCTCAGCTCCCTACAAGCTTACGAATATTGTCGCTTAGTCGCAATGTGCTTTCGGGTAGTATTCATTCAGTGTCAGAGTTCCAAAACCTTAGAATGTTAGATCTTAGTGATAACAGGTTTAGTGGCAGAATCCGAGGAATAGTCAGCTTACCTCAGGTTATTACTCTCAATCTGTCAGTCAATTGGTTCACAGAACTGCAGGTACCGAAATTTGCAGGTGAATCTACGCATCTTGAAGTGCTCGATGTGCAAGAAAACCGACTAACAGGACACTTGCCGGGAAATTTAGCGACAATGGAGAAGCTAACAGCGATTTATTTGAGTCACAACCAGCTTTCTGGACCCATACCAAGGAGTTTTGGGGTAAGACTTGGTGCTCCTTGGAAGCATATATTCTTGAATCATAATTTTTTGGTGGGCGGCGTACCACCAGAATTCGGCATTCAGAATCTGAAAATTACGGGTAGCTTAGCTCACAATTGCCTTAAGTGTCCGCACAATGTGACAATGTGTAATGGAGGTCAGCGTCCTACTCCAGAGTGTGCAGGACAAAGTGTCACTGAAATAATTCAGTAGGAAGAGAACAGAAACAATGGACATGTAACTAGATGGGATGCATTTAGACATAACTGCTTCTGATGTGTTAAATGCACAACAGAATAATTGTAGTAATAACAATTTTTAAATGTTTAATAAAATGATTTCTACACACCTTACAAATATGGAAATGAGGATGTAATGTACTTGTCAAACAATGCTATCAAACAAGGATGCTTGATTATTCCTGTTATAAATTCCAAATATATTGTTTAATTGAATAATAAATTTGATTAGAGAAAAGTAGCGACCATAAGCATTAAAAATATATTAAAAGAAAAGTTAATGAAAAAAATATGAGACCACAACTAATAAAAAATAGTTTTATAAAGTTAGTGGGAAACATGTGGGGACCATAAGGAATATAAAAATGTTAAATTAAAATTTGTGGAAGATATGTAGGGTCCATAAGCATGATAACAATATTAAATTGAGTATGAATAAGATTATTTTTGTTCAAAATTTGTGATATAATTGAAAAGATTCATTATAAGATTAACAAATAAAACACCCTAAAATGGCAAATGAGAACTTCTTTAAGGAACGGATGAAGTACAATAAAATCTTAGTTTAATAACTCGTGTTTGTTTTGGAATCTTTCAAGAAAGAAATCAAACTTTAAAAATATAAATTACACATGTCTGTAAGAGAAATTTTTATAAAGATAGTATAAATTCCTTTAAATTAAAACATTGATCTTACATAACAGTATATCATAATACTTCATAAAAGATAGTTAAATGATTGAGATTTTTTGATTTTATAGGGCAAAATAATAAACTTTTATCATCTAAATTTTTATCAAGAACAACACTCCATCACATTAAATCAAATGAAAGCCAACATGCATGAGTTTAAATCCGGAAAAAAGAAATGAATAAGCTAACTTATTAAAAAAAAAAAAGCACCAAATAAGTGACAATTCAACTTATTTTCAAAAATAAGCGTCTAATTTTTAAATCTGAGTTCTAGTGTTATTTGCAATTAATAACTGCGAACAGAAGAACTGGTCTAAAAAAGTCAAAGAGCTAGTCAAAAAGGGTCAACCCCTATTCGCAGTGAACAGCTTGGTTCCTCTGTTCGCACTCTTTCACTTTTTTTGGCCAGTTCAATCTTCTATAAATACCAAAACCTATAACTCAATTCATATATTTATATTCACCAATTTATCATTTTACGTTAAGGTAATTTTCTATAATTTAGATTAATTCTTTATTGTTATTGTTGAATTGAATTATTGTTGATTTTGTTAATGCTTCTAAATATATACAAATGTTTGAAATATACAACTAAATAAACATATATATACATAGTCAATCAAAATACACAAAAACCTAAAGCTAACGATCACCATCCTCATCTACCCTATCCAACTTATTTGGTCTCCTACGCCTCCTACGATAATAAGAGGCGTTCGTGTGTCGTTCTGGTAGGGGAAGAGACTGGTATTTTGATGGCTGAGATGGCTGCGAGGACCTGCAATGTCACCGGGGTATGACAAGTCCATCTCCTCCAAATGAACATTATAAGGAGGAGATGAAACGTGCACATAGGCGGTAGCCGGTGATGACTCCGCAACGACTTCCGATATGAAGTGTTGGAACTGCGTGCCGAGGAGCATGCCTTGCGCAATCTCCCTCACTGGCTCCTCGTGGCTAGACCGGATAACGACCGTCGCACCTTGTGCCTACAATTAGTAGTTAGTTAATGTAACATTATATTATGTAATCGACAACTGAATCATTTAAATGCAAATGAAGACTTACAAATTAGGTCATTGTAGGCGCTACAGGAGCATAATGGGTCGCTGCAATGATGCCACGTGGTGTCATCCATCAGCGAGTGATGGAGAGGAACCACGAGATGTAGTCACCTGTAGTAGGCGCGCCAACAGCATCGATTGGCGCACCTTGGGCTAGCAGCTCCAGTCTATTATCCCAACGAACAATGTGACGCCCGTTGATCTTTGTCCAATTCGCCGTACCCTAATTCTTACATGAAATCAGGTGCAAGTCGGGTTCAGTGTCGCAAGGTGGTGGAATGCCCTGTACCAACCCATATTGGCGCAGTACGCGCTCCAGTAGATGTACTTCGACAATGTCGAAGCATAAGAGTGGCACAGAAGCCATCCACGCACCTAACTGAATCCCCGAGTGCTCGGGCACAGCTGTGTAGGCTTCGGCAGGGTACGGTTCTTACAAAAACTATAACATATGTTATGAAAATGTAAATGATGTGTTAATTAAATTGCAATAATGTTAATGAGTACTGAAAGACCTACCTGGTTGGGTCGCAGCAGGTCTAACTGATCCCAGTAGAATCCTAGACCGATCTCTGTGTGTTTGCGTGTTCGGCGCGCACAATTCCACCGTGATCCATATACAACATCTGGTGGAGGTTGTTGCGGAGGAGCAGCTTTACCACGACCAACACTTCTGTAAGGTTAGCCGATCAGAATATGCTCCCACACCCACAACTAACAAAAGCAAATGTAATTAGTATATAATTTACCAAGTATAAATTAGAATCAAATGTTATTGTTGTTACCTGTAATATGGATAATGGTCTTGTAATCTCCTTGACATTCTTCTTTGCACACCACAGAGCCTCCTGTACAAGTATCCTAGGGCCGCGAAGCTCCAGCTATACTAGGCGATGCTCTCCTAGGGGTCGTCAAGTAATGTCAAATATAGGAGCTGAACTTGGTTGTTTATTTTATCAGCAAACAAGACAGCTCCTATCAAATATAAGAGGTGCGCCAAGGCTTACCTCGAAATAGTGCCCTCATCAGCACCTTCGGAGAAATGTGAGAAGGTCTTAACTAGCCATGTACACCGCAAACCGCTCCCCCTAATGACATCCGCTGGAGGGCGCTCTCCCAAGATGCATGGAAGGAGAGAGTAAGAACCTTCCCACATTCCATATATGGACAACAAGGCTTGCTGCTTAGCACACCACGCTCGCTTATAATTCACTTCTATACCAAAACGATCTTTAACCATTTGCCTAACGACAGATACCTTAATTGATGGGTCTTTGGCAATAACGTTTCTAATCACATTGTTAATGACAGAAGATGTCAAGTGCATGTGTCCAGTAGAGAAAGTGTCATTACCCAAAACACAAGACCCATGCTTTCCATTGTACGTAACAATATGCCATGAAGATGAATATGAATCGAGCGTAGCCTTAAGCCTCCACGAACAGCCCCGCTTACACTTCAAGGCAAGGACGGTTTGGTTTGAAGTCTCCGTTCTATACTCCACGTTTCTACGAATATGATACACTCTTATAGCTTCCAACAAAGCTTCCTTACTATCGAACATCATACCTTTCTCCAACTCCCCTTCTTCGGTGTAAGTGGTAACACAAGCCCAAGTCCTCCAGGAGTTATCCTCCTAATACTCGTCTAGGGGTGGACGCAGGGCATAGGGTGTAGGAGCAACAATTGTAGGAATGTTGCCTAAGGTCATATCATTTGCTAGGGCATCCTCATCGACATCCACATCATACACTCATTACCATCATCCCAAGGTCGCATCTCATCACTTTCTCCTAAGTTAACCAATGCATCACTTGAAACTTGATTCAGAGGGGGTCAAAAAGGAGTACATGATGGGGAAGGAACAAAGGGATTTTGAGTTTCTTGAGTTGATATGGGCATAGGCGTAGGAGAAGGATTAGAAGCACCTACATTCCCTAAGGGTACTTCTTCTACGTACAACTCCAAAGAGGGTATATGAGTAGACATTGAATGCTCCCACATAGCATCTATAGCCTTATCATCCTCAACAAGAAAGGAGAGCAATTCTCCACTCATGTCATATTTAAAGCTTATATTTACAGTACTTCTAGTGGAGTCAAATCCAATCTTAGAACATATAAAACGTTTAAAGTGATTCAAATCCATGTTCAAGTTGCATGCAAACAACCTACGTCTACCCCCAACATAATGAACTTTGCCACTACTTTCTCGAATAGAACCATTCCAAAAACATACTATAGTGACACGAAATGATGCCATTTCTACATGAATACAAACAAAATCAACATCATCATCAACTTCATTCCAATACAACTACATTATATTCATTTGATTATAATCTTTTTGATGTATAAAGTAATAACATACATAATGTAATTAAGTTCATACATATATAATGTACATAAAATTCAACTAATAAATCATTTAATAACAACATCAAAATTTCTAATAATATATAATGGACATAAAATTCAAATAATAAATCAATCAATAAGTTCATAAGTAATATTTCTAATAACAACATCAAAATTTCTAATAATATATAATGTACATAATATTCAACTAATTCAATATGCTCATCAACAACAATACTTCAAAAAACAACAAAATAAAGCTATTAAAACAATTAAACATCATCTTGATCAGTTGTGGATGAATAAGAAGAGTGTAGATTTTTGAATTAGTGACCTACATTTGAGTAAATAAAAAAACTTCATTAAAACCCTTATAAAAGATATATATAGTAAAAAAAAATGCATAAAAGTTTACCTTTGCGCAAGCTAGAGCATCCCAGACTAAATTTGAAGTGCCAAAATGAAAGAGGAATGTAAGAATTGATGGATTGAAGGTAGTCTAAGATTGGTTTTTGAAAGGGGAATGTCGAGTTTTAGTAGGTTAGGGTTTTGAATTTGGGGAAAATGGGGAAGAAGGAACCTGCAACTGTGTTTATGCTCGATGGTGTTCGCAGTTAGTTACTGCCAACAGGGTCAAACAAGTCAACTTGTATGTTCGCAGTTAGTAACTGCGAACAGCCCAAACCTCAGGTTTAAAAGTTACACGCTTATTGTTAGAAATGAGTTAGATTTTGACTTATTTGGTGCTTTTTTTAATATATTAACTTATCCTTTTTATTTTTTCTTTAAATCCAAGGGCGATTGCAAGCCTGGGCTGGACTAGGCCTTGCCCAGGTTAACATTCAAGAGAAGAAATATATTATAATATTGTAAATTGAGCTACAAACAAACTTGAAGTAGCGGAGCTGTTTCGTTCTTTGGCCTAATTTTGTTGACGTTCCGTGTCCAAATACTGCAAAGGGCAAATTTGTTTTTGTTAATCCAAACCTTTAACATTTCTTTCATTGTTCCGAAGATAATAATCAATTATTTCAATAGCTTTTAGTTTAATACATTTATATTTTCTACCAATTTCAATCACTCTACTTTTTTATAATGATAAAACTAGTCTACGAAACAAGATAAAACATATTTTTTTTCTAATGGCTAATTTGTACATAGATAAATAATTGCAAAATAATATATTTCTCCAGTCCCATTTTATTTGTAACTTTTTCCTTTTAAAGAGGTCCCAAATAATGTATATATACTATGAGATTACATTAAAAAAAAACTTTTGGTATTTTAATATTTTGCACTTAATGTATGACAAAGGGAGTAATGATTAAGTGAATAACTTTTTAGCTCTTTAAGTTAAGAAAAATCACTTTGAGTGACATAAATTTTAAATGCATCTTTTATTTGTTAGATATCATTTTGGGAATATATGTATTAAAATTGATATTTTTAAATTGAAAATGATTTAAAGGAGTTGTGTAGTCCATATTTTTATTTATACATATGAGAATATTTTGGGTGATACTGTAATAAAATCTGAGTGACTGAGTGGTGATGGAATGTGATTGGTAACACCTTTATTTAGTTAAGACTTTTTCAAAGTGTAGTCACTAAAAGAAAAAAAATATTACATCAGCCCAAAATTATTTTTTTTTTTCTGGATTCGCCCTTGTTTAAATCATAATCCAACACTTTTACTTGAAACAATGAATTGTCTAAAATATCAAAGACATAGATCATCCATTATGCATTATCAAACTCATGAGACATGAATCATTCTTTATATCCTAAATCATATAACCATTTTAAATTTTACAATATTCAAGATAAACCATACATCATGTAAAGAAAGAATTTTACAGGGTAAGTGTTGGATATTTAGAGTATCAAAGGTATAAAAGCATAGATTGTAAGTATACTAATTATACTTAGTATAATTAGTATAAACCCATGGTAAGTACTTCCCTGGAAGTGCAGTTTAGCGATTTTTCCTTCACTTTTTGATGGTTATTATTATTTAAGCCTCAAGTAACTTCCCTTAATCAGTCATTAAGTGACTTGAGGGAGTGGACGTTATAGGCATAGTAGGGTTAAAGTACCCAAAAAATTTAGAAATTCTGTTGTCTCTCTCATCCTCCCCAAGTTCTATTCTCTACAAGTTCTTAAGAATGAAATAAATTAGCTAGTTCTTTTCATTTTAATTCTAAGCATGCGCAATATAATCTCTAATACTTCACATTGATTAATTATATAATGCTTATAATGGAATGCAAAACCGTTGTATCTCAAAAGAGTATTCCAAGTTTTTAAGCTTAAGCACCAAGTAGGCAAAATAACACTTTTAGGAAAACTAGATCATGCCTTGGTTTTGTTTCCGAAGATGTATTGTCTAAATTATCTTCGATTTACCGTTATTTATTTAATTCAAGTTATTTATTTTATTTGTAATTTCAATTCGTAGTATTTTCTTTCAAAGAAAAAAATCGTAGTATTTCTATAGTAGATTATTAAGACTTGAAATTTCGTCACAGTGCTTGTATTCTCTTCAAGTTTTTCATCTATAAAACATATAACAGTAAGAAAAAGAAGTAGTTGTGAGTACCTTAAGCACATAAACCTCAATTAATCATATGCTCTAAGTTCATATCTAACTCCAAATCTTAATTCCACATTCAATTTAAATTCTAAATCTTTCACCATCATAAGTACCTTAATCCCAAAATGAGTAAATTAATCTTATGATCAAACATATAGAGTTGCTAAAAAGGAAAAAGGATTGAAAAAGGGAATACTTAACTTTTTGGAAATGTCTTACTAAAATGCTTATAACTTATATAGCTCTAAACGTCAAATCAAATGATTCCAATGTCCCATTTTTTCAAACTTTAAGACCCATATTTTATAAGAACAAACCGTAGTGTTAAAGAGAGTAGAACGTGGTCGAAAATATACAAAATAGAAGGTGTTTGAAATTGACTTACTTTTAACTGTTCGAAATATTTGAGGGTAAAACATAATTTTTCATGCTCCAATTCTTGGGTCTATAATGTGAGAAATTTTGTATACAACACCAACATAATGTTTATTTATCCATGTATGAAGCGGAAGATGGATAAACCCTTTAAATAGTGTTCAAGTATATAACTGACCAGGACAGATTAATAAGTTGTGATATGTTTTCTTAAAGATTAGGAGTGTATAGAACTTGGTATCAATACAAAGCTTAGGATGTCTTAAGTTTTATTGTCTAAAAATATGAGATACTCGTTAAGAGAATTTGGAAGAAAAAAGATGATTTGTTGAGGACATGTAAGTTGTCAGAAAGTGTTGAGATGAAGGGATAAGAAGATGGGGATAAATTTCTCATTTTTGAAAGAATATAATAGCGTATGAGGTACTCCTAGAAAAATTAGAGTGCTAGGAAAAGTTTTCAATTTTTAAAACTCAATTATATGAGGTATAACTTATGTAACTTACTGTTTCTTTCAGATCATGCAAAATGATTTGTATTTGATTTGCAATCAACATAGAAACGTAAAATTTAAAGGAAAACCAATTTGTACAAGTTATAGTAATTTAATCACCATTGCACCCTTATCAATTACAAATTCTCGTGTTAGTTTAAAATTACTAAAATTAATCATACAAAGCAATGAGAATTAAATTTGTGCTATTAATGAGGACAAAACTTTTATTTGGACAAAAAATACATGTTAAGAAAAGAAATTTTTTGTCATGGTATCCCTTATCTACTTTATTTATTTATTTAAATCATTAATGACATATTACCTTAATAACTTTTGACCTTTTGGATTGACTTTGACTTTTCGTCAACGGGCTTTTTCTGAATTCTCCCATCTCCTTAGTTGGCCCATAAGCGAGTGACCCACAAAATACCCTAACTCCCTCCAGGAAAGTAACCTCCAGATTGACCCAACTTCCCACTTCAACCTCATTGCTTGATTCTCCTTCTTCCAAGGATAAAAACTGCCCATTACCCCATGATAATCCACCTCTTCTCAGAAATAAGTTTCTTCTTCACCACTATAAATAGAGGTTACCATCAGAAAGGAAGGGACCATCTGAAAAAATAATCCTCCTAGTATCCTTACTCATACTCCACTTCATTAGCCTACCAAAATATAAGCAATATCAACCTCGATATCTTAATTCTTGCATTCAGTTATAATTGTCTATTCAATAATCTCACATCACTGTTCTAACTTGAGCGTTGGAGGGATTTTCCGGGAGATCACCCCCGGACAAAGCTAACGTGTTGTGTTGCAGGAATTCGGGTCACATCCTTCCACAAATAGTCGCTCCTGATAACGCTTCCACTTACGGTATCTCAAGTATCTTCCACTTCCTCGTTTCATTAAAGAAACACTTTTGTTAATGAAAATTCAGATGTCTCAAGTTGAACTTCTATACAATCCCATTTGCTTTGCTGAACGATCCATGAGAGGCAGCAACTAACATAGTTTAAGAGTAACAAACACCAAACAATCGATCGGAACATTCCATGATCATGGATAGTTCTCATGTTGAAGAAGCGATGCAGGTGTTGACTTCCGCTCTTTTTCAACTCAAATGGCGCCTTAAACATTCATCAAAGCTTCGTCTCGAAACAGGTCTCTTTTTCACCTCAACTCTTATTCATTTCCTCTCAACTTTATCCCTCTATCTCTTCTTTGTTTTCACTTTAGGGTTTCTTTAGGATACCTTTCTGATTAATTTTATGCTTTTCTTGTCAATTTTATTCAATTCATATGGTTTAAATTTCTGAGTCGATTTCCCAATTTCATTATGTCTTCACATTATTCTGAAACTTGGAGTGGTTAATTTATTTGCATTTTTATGGGTTTTACGGTAATGTCGATTCCCAATTCATATTGTGACTTTGATGGTTTTTCTGTTGTAGATATTTTGGCATTGTGCTCTGGGATGAGGCCTCTTGTGATGATAGACTATGGTGGAAAGATGCCTCAACTGCAAGACCAACTGTGTTCCCTTCTTGCTCATATTTCCAAGGTTTTTGTTCAAATTTGTTGTATTTGTTTCCTGTTCCTAATTCTTTGAGACTTGGATGACTTATACTGGTATTCCACTTTTTATTTGAGGGTATGCCAGAGAATCGTACCCCTATCACAAATTCACAAGGATGAAAGGAAAAATCCTCAACCACTATGCTTACTCAAGATTCTCCTTAGACTAAATATGACAACCTGAAATTGGTGTGATGAGCTATACTACTAAAGGATACCTAATATCTTGTCATGTTGTAAATTACAAGAACGCTTGATCCTTGATCATTTGAGAGTAGTTGCTTGACACTTGAACCTTTCTTCATTTTTTTCAATAAGCTTATGGATGCTCATAAGTCATAGATTTGACAATTTTGCTATGCTTGTCACCTATTGTAGCTCTTCTCATTTATCCAATTTAGGGATTGACGATGACTACAGGGATCGTTCACCAGTTTGGGGACAAAGACTATCCTCAACTTAATTCTTAGGATAACCCTTCTTCACAGAATTTGTTTGAGGACATAATTGGCTTTTGTGTTATCAATGTTCATCATACTCTTTATGAGATACTATTATATCAATGCTTTGTGTGACAAAACTAGTTCTTATTTGCTGTTCTTAAACTTGTTTGCACCTAAATTATAAGTTAATGATTAGAGTTGTGCAATAGATTTTAAAGGATTATTATAAAAGTCAATATGATAGATTCTGCACACATTATTCAATAAGTTTGATAACTTTTGCAAAGCACTAAATGTTGGTGCTCGATATTAAAAATAATAAAATTGTTCTGTTTCTAGGACATTGTTTTTTGCCTCAAGTGCGATCCTTGACACTTGAACATTAAGGGCTAAGATTATGGAATTTTCATCCAAATCGTAATGAAGTTGTACACTTGGACACATATTTGTGTCATGGGTTATACGATTCTAATTTTATAGCTAAAGGTATACACCATCCTATTACGTCATTTCCATAAAAATGGCTCTCAAGTAACTGTAGTTTTAGGGGTCAGATGTACACAATCTTACTCTTGTTATTGGTAATTATAAGGTTGTTTCCGATTGACCCTTGGTATCAAATATCATCTACAACTTCACAGAAATAAAAACTGTACATGATCTAACGAATAATTTTAATACAGTCTGTTATAATCTAAAACCAAAGAAATCTAAATCTTTGTCCCCATCTATACAAGTACATTTCATAGCTAAAGGTATACAAAAATATTCCTAAACATGCCTAATACTTTAATATTTGATGTAATGGGCTATTATCTGCTGGCATGGGAAACATGAACTCATATCCCAAACCTTGGGGAAATTGGTGCAATTTTTTAGGTTACCATTAAGAAGATGGTCCATGTGTTTGGTTTCCGTCAAACTACATCAGGCCCATCATCATTAAAATCTGAGTGGTTTTGGATCCTAGAAGGAAGCCACCCTTGAAAATGGTGGCATAAACGGTTAGATATTAAGCCCAAACCATTCTCCTGATTTTAAGCCATTCAATTGGACTCAATCTTGTTTTTTTTGATATGTTGCAAGTAGGGCCTAAAATGGTTAGATGTTAGATCTCTTAGACAAGGTGAGACCTGTTGGTCCTTGGACATAATAGTCATAGGTGCAGCAAGTAAAAGGGTTTCAAGTTCCAACATTGGATGATGGTCTTTGATAAATAGGGCCTGTTGGTCCCAGTTGGTGGCCATGGGGGAGCTTAAGCTATTTGTAGTTCCTTGAATCATATGAGTGATCCTAGAAACACTCTTAAAAACTCCCGTAAGTAACACACAAAATATTGTAATTCTTAAATCTTATACTTTTAATATCTCTGTCAAACATCTGACTTTGTGCCTCATTGAAGTTGCAATTCTTTCTGATCTCCTATCTATAGTCTACTCTCTTTATGGGTCATAGTTACATGGAATGTGGAACATAGCCACGTTCCGCGATCCGGGAATGTACGTCCCCAATCACCACGAAACGCGACCCAAATCACTCAAGGGATGTTCCGGTGTAGAAGTCTTTTTTTAAAGATATTTTGGCATTCATTTACAAATTTAAAGAAAAAAGAAGGGATAAAAATTAAGATGAAAAAGAATTCCACTTGAAATAATTTCTTATAGCAAAGAATATCATTTAAATTTAATTTTGTTTTCAATTATAAATTTAATACATAATATATCTCGTACCCAATCGTTCCCGAGTCAATCTTTTTTGCGTTTCGGTTCCCGTTTTCGTTCCCCGTTCCAAACCGAATGTCGTTCTAGGTAACAATGTTATGGCTCTATTTGTACATCTCTTGTTGATGAATCCTAGTATGGTTCTATGTAGTTAACTACCTTGCAGTTGTTAATTCTAGGCAATTGAGTATTGTTTCATGCTGAGAACATGTGCAACGAAAAATAGCTTTGTAACAACACTTCATTATCCCAACAAAGAGGTTGTTTCATTTTCCGACTGAACCTTGCTTTCAAACATCATCATTAGTTTTACATAAATATGTGCACGTAATTCAATGAGTTATTTTACTTCAATCCATTATAATCAAGAGCTAAAACACCATAAATCTGTAACTTAATGTATGGAATTATGGTCTGTTTGGTTAATGGTACTAAATGGTGGTAATGAGAATGATTTATAGTGTAATATTTCATCAAAAGTTCCATGCCATTCCCATGGTAATGAAACTTTGATCACAAAAAATTTTTTTTTGTTTAAAATTTTTTCATTATCACCTAATACCATCTTTCCCAATGGTAAGGCACTGGAATGAATTTTATGAAAAAAAAGAGATGATTGAAGTTGGATAAGCATGGCCATCAAGGTAGCCAAGAGATTTTTCTACCAAAATTACACTAGTTCTCATTCCCATTACCATCGTTTATTACCACTTACCATACAGGCCGTTAGTTATTTTAGTTTAATAGAAGTATAATATTGTGCTTTATCATTTATGCCACTAGACTTTGGGATGTTAAGTATACTTGTCTTTAACGTCAAGAAAATTTCTTAGTTCAAATGTTAGAAATTATCTCTTAAAATTTATTACTCCAAGTTGTTTCCTGTCTATAAGCTAACAGTTTTCATCTGCAATAAGGGGTTGAATGGCTTGTGCACATGAAGTCTATCATAAGCTTATAACTATTAATAGGCACTTGTGTAAATGCATAAATCTGAAAAGCGGATAAACAATTAGGGTTTTGATTATGGTTAATACTATTTTTATTATTTTCTGAAGAATTACAAGCATTGTTTATATACACTAATCACCATTCTAATCTAGGCAGGAAAATAAATGCTAAATAATATAATTCCTAAAATACAAAATATTCTGATTTCCTACAATATATTCTGATTTCCTACACTCCCCCTCAAGTTAGGTCGTACGGTTCAACGAGACCTAACTTGCATATAGCATCGTCAAATGATTCCGAGGAAACTGCTTTGGTGAGAATATCTGCAAGTTCTTTTGAACGAACAAAAGGGAGATTGATGATCCTTTTCTCAAGTTTCTCTTTGATGAAATGCCGATCAATTTCAACATGTCTTGTGCGATCATGTTACACTGGATTACCGAAGATGCTGATAGCTGCTTTATTATCACAAAAAAAGATTACAAGGCTCTTTCTGTGGAAAGTTTAATTCTCCTAGAAGCTTCTTGATCCACAGTACTTCGGTGATTCCCTTTGCAATTCCCCGAAATTTTGCTTCTGCATTGCCACTAGACAGTGCTACTACTTTCTGCTTCTTGCTTTTCCAAGTCACCAAATTCCCCCCGACAAGTATAAAATACCCTGATGTTGACTTTCTGTCATCTCTATCACCAGCCCATTCTGCATCTGTATAGGCTAGGAGATCCAAATTATCATTTTCACCAAACAGGAGTCCTCTGCTACTTGTACTCTTCAGATACCTTAATATTCGCATTACGACAGTCATGTGTTGAACTTGTGGCTTGTGCTTGAATCTACGCCAACTGCATATGCGATATCAGGTCTAATGTGAGAAAGATAAATGAGTTTCCCTACTAATCTCCTATAACGATCCTGGTTTGTCGGTTTCTCTCCTTCAATTATTTGTAACCCATGGTTTGCCGCGATGGGTGTGTCTACTGGCTTGCAGTCAAGCATGCCAATCTCTGCCAAGAGATCTAGGATGCACTTTTGTTGACTGATGAAAATTCCCCTCTTTGATCGTAGAACCTCAATACCAAGAAAGTATTTTAGATTTCCCAAGTCTTTCATATCAAATTCACCGGACAGTTTCTTCTTCAATTCCCGTATCTCATCTGCATCATTACCCGTGATCAGCATATCATCCACATAAATGATTAAGCATGTAATCCAATCTTTTATTTTCTTGAGAAAAAATGTGTGATCTGAATTACTCTGTTTGTACCCGAACTTCTTCATAGTAGATGTAAACCTCCCAAACCATGCACGAGGAGATACTTGAGGCCATATAGAGCCTTTTTGAGTCTGCACCCTTCTCTTGGACTGTATGCCTTTGAGAACCCTAGAGGAGGTTTCATGTACACTTCTTCTTCGAGTTCACCATGTAAGAATGCATTTTTCATGTCGAATTGATGTAAGGGCCAATCTTTATTTGCTGCTATCGAGAAAAGAACCCGGATAGTATCAATCTTGGCTACTGGTGAGAATGTCTTAGAATAGTCTACACCATATGTTTGAGTGTACCCCTTTACTACTAGCCGAGCTTTGTAGCGTTCAATGGTTCCATCTGCATGATATTTGATATTGAACACCCATTTGCATCTACTTTTTTCTTTCCTTTAGGTAGCTCACATTTTTTCCAAGTCTCATTTTTCATAAGGGCCGATATTTCCTCCTCCATTGCTTTCTTCCACTTAGGATCCTAAAGGGCCTTTTCAACATTTCTCGGTATTTTATTGGAGTATAGAGAAGTGTTAAGGCCAATGTTGTCTGAGTTAAGGATTCAACATCGTTCCGGTCTACAGGGTATCGAGATCTTTTTGCCTCATAATCTGGATCATATCTTTTTGGGGGAATACCCCTTGTACTTCTTGGGGGTAACTCGTACCTGTTAGACAACTCAATACTTTGTTCATTATTAGTTTCAACATCAGATTCTCCATCTTCAATAGTAACATTATCAGTCATTACATTATGAGAAGTATCATTGATTACCTCAGGAGATTCAGGATGCTCAGGAGCTGGAGTGAACTGAGGAGTAGAAGAATGAACAATCGCTTTAGAGGCAGTACCAGTGGTGTAACCTACTTGCTCATTTGGGTCTATCCTACTAGGAAATGTGAGCCAGCTTAGATCCTCACTGTGGTTCTCCCACGAGATCGAAGCTGGGGAAAGTAGTAGGAGTCCTCAAAGAACTCACAATCTAAAGTCACATACATCCGATGGGACACGGGATCAAAGCATTTGTACCCTTTTTGTGTGGTTCCATATCCCAAAAACACGCATTTGACAGCACGGGGTTCAAGCTTGGTACGTGTCCGTGTGGGAAGATGAACATACACAACACAACCAAATACCCGAGGGGGAAGGGAATGTGAAGAGGGAACTGCAAGATGGGTTTTAAGAGTGTCTAAAGGGGTCTGGAAGTGTAAGGCCTTGGTAGGAAGGCGATTGGTTAAGTAAGTAGCAGTAGCAAGAGCTTCTGGCCAATATGATGCAGGAACCCTAGATTCAAACACGAGGGAACGAGTAATTTCAAGAAGGGTTCAATTTTTTCGCTCAGTAGCACCATTCTGCTGAGGGGTATCAGGACATGTAGTTTGGTGTACAAGACCATGATCATTAATGAGTTGTTTCATGTTTAGATTGACATATTCCCCCTATTATCAGATCTGAGAATTTGAGGTTGAGTGTGAAACTGGGTAACAATCATGTTATAAAAGGTAAAAAAAAACATCAAAAACTTCAGATTTTTATTTAGATAATAAACCCAACTCATACGAGTGCAATCATCAACAAAGAGAACAAAATATAAAAATCCATGAGAATTGAAAACAGGTATTGGGCCCCACACATCAGAATGTAATAGCACAAAAGGTTTATGAGTACGGGATAAGCTAGGAGAATACGAATGTTTGTGACTTTTAGCTAACACACAAGATTCACAGTCCAAAAAATTATTACAACTATGGAGGGATGGAAAAAGACGTTTCAAATAACCCACTGATGGATGTCCAAGACGTTTATGCCATATCCTTAGTTGGTGATTAGGAGATCCTCGAGCAAGCAATGTATAATTTTTGTGACCCGCCTCATCCACATAGTATAATCCTCCTCTCTCAGTACCACGCCCAATGATCGCTCATATTTGAGCATCCTGCACAATACAACCATTAGACGTCATGAGAACAGTACAATTTAATTCCTTAGTTAACTGACTAATAGACGGAAGTTTATGAGTTGATTTAGGAATTAAAAGACAATTTTTAAGGTGTAGAGACAGGGAAATATCAACAGGTCCAGCCTTAGTAACATCAGCAAAATTACCATTAGAAGTTTGAATTTTATGGCGAGGGGTATGTGTGAAAAAAGGAGATCAGTTGGTTCATATGTCATCGTGTCGGTTGCCCCACAATCGAAAATCCATGTCAAATTTTTTTGCGCACATAGTAATCCCTTAAGGTTATTTAAGGGTGGAATAGGTTTATTTATTTGGTGGGTTGAGGTGTGGGGATATCCGGGTATTTGGGTGGGATTAGGGTTATTAGTTTCCCTATAAAAAGGGCTAATTTTGGAAATACCGCATCCCCCCTCTCTCTCTCCTGGATCGACCTTCTCTCTTTTCTCTTGTGTTTCGCCATTGTTAGAGTCTTTTCCAGACTCTTCTTTGCCTCCCTGATTGCTGGTGTGTACTCCATTACTACTTGTATTACCTGTTAGGCTGTGGAGATCGATGGTGGGCTCTTGAGGTGTTTGCCGGTTGCCGGAAAAATCAGTAGCAAGGTGAGCCTTGCTGCCGGTCCGGGAAACCGTGGCCTTGGTGGTGGCTCTCCGGTGCTTGTGTTATTCCCACCATTCGGGGTACCCTATGAGCTTGAAACATCCTTCTTTTGTGTGCTTTGTACCTCCACAGTGAGTACACTTAAGGTGAGTTCGATCCCCATCATCACGCCGGAATGAAGTTTCTGACCGGTTTTTGATGGCAAGTCCTTTATCGATCTCTGAAGGACTCGTTCCTAGTGATGCGGTGGTACCCATGATTCCACGTCATGCTAGTTCTCCATGGATCATGGCGTACGCTATTTCGAGTGTGGGTAAAAGATCTTGATTTAGCAAATCACGCCTTTCTTTGTCCAGATTTTCGTTTATGCCAGCCAAGAACTGATAGAGTCTCCGTCTCTGGATAAATGAATTAAATTCTGTAATGTCCTCAGAACACTTCATCGGATTTGGCATTCGACCATCGATTTCCTTCCATAGTGTATTGAGTTTGCCATAATACACTTCAATTGATTCGTTGTTTTGTTTGAGACTTGCTGCTTTACTGCTTAGGTCAAATATTTGTAACTCGTCCCTTCCACTACTCAAGAGAGTCTCGATCCCTTTCCAGAGATTCCATGCCGTAGTGTAATCAAGAAATTGATTCACTAGATCTGAGTCGATATTGGCTATAATCCATGATAAAACAACCGAGTCCCGTTGTTTCCATTGTAGGTAATTTGAGGCTGTGGGTTCCGATGATGTGATTGAGACGTCCCCTTCCTTCAATTGCGATTTGAATGAGTTTACACCATTTGGTGTAATTTTGGTATGTCAATTTTTCGGCTACCCGTAGGTCAGTTGATTGTGGTTCACTTGTGGGATTATTCTGTTTGGTAAGCTGTTGAAAGTATTGGAACATCTGTTCCATTTGTGCAACTGAAATAAGCTGTTGGTTGTTTTGGTTTTTGTTTTATGTTTCGTCTTCCATTGCAGGTAAGGATTAAAAAGGTAGATGATGTTGCCGAAAGAAATGTACCGTCCTGAAACTAACCTTCGGCCCTAATACCATGAAAAGCGGAAAAACGTTTAGGGTTTTGATTATGGCTGAATACTGTTTTTATTATTTTCTGAAGAATTACAAGCATTGTTTATATACACTAATCACCATTCTAATGTACGAAGGAAAATAAATGCTAAATAATATGATTACTAAAATACAAAATATTCTGATTTCCTACAATATATTCTGATTTCCTACAAGATCTCCTGTAAAACATATACCTCAATTATATTTTGCACCATTTCTGAAAACTTGCAGCTCATAATTTTATACTTCTACTATTTCCATCAATTTGTGATTGAACAGTGAATCATTCATGCCCTTTTTCAGGAGTCTACTATATTCCAGCAGCTACGAGTGATGGTCATTGAAGATATGATTTACCTGCTAAATGCCAAGGAATTTTCTGAATATATCATCTGGAGCTTAAGCTCTGATGCTAATCAGTGTTTTGTGGACCTTGAACAGGATCCTCTAGAGGTAGCTGTAAAGTAATAATTCAATATTTCTGCTGTTTGCATGCTCTTAAGATTTACTTTTTTTTTATTTAATTAACTTTTATGTTTCAGATGGTATCAGCAGCTCTGGGGAGCTCCTGTATCAAGGAATTAGAGTCTGTTCAAAAGTTTTTTTCTTCGGTGTTTACTCCTGATGGTGTTAATAGAGATGCATTGCAAGGAAAGAATGATGATCAGCAAAATGCCAAGGCTTCTTCTAGGATTTGCCAATATTCAAAGGTTCTTGATTGCAGCAGCTGCATGCAAGACTATCAGATCTCAATACCAACTCTAAATGGGTATAACTACGGACCTTAGAGTTTAAACTCAACTTTTTATTAGTAGCTTTGAAAGGTTATGTTTTAAACTCTCACATTATCAGAAAATATGGAAAAAGAAATTTGTTATTCTCGGTGATTTCACTCTTGAAGTTCATTGAATAATATTCATTGTTCTTTCATATGATCATCAATGAAAGTACATATCTTTCCTTTTCCAATTCTTATTTCCCACCATTTCTTTGGTCTAGAATCTGGTTTTGGAAACAAAGAGGTGAAGGATTTGAAGAATGCGTAACTCCCTTCTCCTCACTATATTTATGCACGAAACCTGCATTTTGGGATCGTAGTACAAAAACAAGGCTGAATCGTATCGTATCGTATCGGCCTTATTATAAAGGTTCTCAAATTTACTGAATGGGTAAAGATGTAACGAAAACCGCATTTTAGGATGTTTCAAGTGATATTTCATGGTTTAGGCCGCTATATGGTGGTATGAGCCATACGGCAACGCATCATCTGCGTTACCACATCATCATGTCCGTTACCGCAACCGTAACTGTTACCGCATTTTTGCACGACGCTTGTGAGTTGGGATTGATCTTGGAGCAGAAAGTTCATGTCTGTGTCTTACCATGAAAAATCAATGATAAATTGGTAGTTGGTAACCATGTGGCAAGAGCACCACTGAACGAGGAACTCTAATATGCTTTTACTGTCACTGTTATGGTTATGCAATTATTTAGCATGGAATTGAGTTAGTGATAATTGTTTGTCAATCCTATCAGATGGCTTCTTGGATATCCAGTTGTATATCTATTTGGAAAGGATCACATCTCAGATGCTATTTATAATCTCTCAACCACGCCTCTCCATCTGTACCATGTTTTAGTCCATAGGTACGTTGTCTTCAAACCTTGAATATGTTCCTTCTTTCTTGTTTTTCTGTTTTCTTTTCTTCACATTTTATAGTGTGTATCGATGTTTGTGAATGTGCTTTTATGCTGAAGTATATATGCCTAATTCTGCAGAAACGTCTCTTCTAGCACTACATCTTCACCGGAGGAGCTAATGAGGTATGTTTATGTTTTGAAAATGTTGTCTCACACCATATCCACTAATAAAAGTACACTAAGCCACATCCTCATGAATCTGCCTAATGCCTACAACAATTTTTTCTTGAGGTTTTGATATTGGAAAAATGATCAAATACATTACAAACAAGCCAATTGCTCTTCAAACAGTAAGTAGTGTGTGCAGATGCACAAAAACTTACCCAATGCCAAGTATGATGTGTATCTGGTTAAGCAAAGTTAATACATAATATATAATGTTCATGACTTACTTAAGAACTTATGCCATTAGTTGGTTTTTTATTCTGTCATATTTTACAAATATGAATTATCATCAATATTGCAACACTGAGAATTACTTTGACGGCCCGTTTGGTTAGTGGTACTAAATGGTGGTAATGGGAATGATTTATAGTGTAAAATTTTATCAAAAGTTCCATATCATTCCCATGGTAATGAAACTTTGATCACAAAAAAATTCTTTTTGTTTTACAAATTTCCATTACTATCTACTACCACCTCTTCCAATGGTAATGCCTAGGAATGAATTTTATGAAGAAAATGAAATGATAGAAGTTGGACAAACATGACCATTAAGGTAGCCAAGAGACTTTCCAACTAAAATTATACCAATTTTAATTTCCATTACTACCGTTTATTACCACCTACCAAACGGACTATGAGAGTATTCTCTCTAGCTTAGAGAACACTAAATATAATGATCAGCAGAGAAATTAGATTTGCTGGTTTGTTTAAGCTGCTTCTAGTTAAACTCAGATTGGCTGAAAGAAAAATGTTGAAAACTCTCATGTGTAGTGGCAATTTGCACTAGAAGATTACATTATCTCAATGCCAATGCCAATTAAGTGACTCCCACTTAGATATACGTAACTTGATGTAGGATATTTTGAGTATGTTAGGAATATTCCTAAAGCTAAGTATTGAAGTTCTCGTCTGATTGTCCAAGGCTTGTCCGAGAAAAAAGCCACAAAATCGAAATAGAAGGTCGAAAGTTCAAAGTGCTCCTTTGAGCATCCTTGGTGCTCGTTCAAGCATGTCGAGCATCCTTGTTGCTCATTCGAGAAAACTTGTTTTGCATGTCTGTTCGCAATATGATGCTGAGTCTGGTTGAATCCATATAGACCTTCAAATGTTTGTGAAGTTTTGATAATCTTTTCTAGTAAAACTTAGGTGTAATTTTGTTGGGATGGAGTGGTATCTCATTGTGTCTTTAAATATTTACCTACATACTTATGTGAGAGAAATAACACAAAAAAAAAGTGTCTCACGCCTGTTGAGTATTGACGGCATTTAGTTTCTGTTAGACTTAAGCGTCTTAAACAAATCTTCGAGTGTTACAAATTATTATCCAAATGTGTTCGTGATCAAGTTTGTCAATGATTATCTTGCCAGATACAAGGGTGTATCTAGTTAAATCGGACTTTCATTTAAAATACAAAGGTATGAACTTTGCATGTATAATTTTATTGAAAAACTTTAAACAAATAGATAAATAAAGGAAGAATAAATAATAAAGAGAAAGAAAGGAACAAAATAAGTTCCCTCCTTGTAGGTCGGATCTTTATAGGTTGAAAATAAAGTCCAGACCTTTAAAAATTAATCAGTTTAAAATCAAACTATTAGTATCAAACGTCCCTTGAATAAAAGGGTTAAATGATTGATTTAGTCAGTTTATGGTTAAAGAAAGGTATTGAGTACTAAGTAGTTAAGCCTTGCTAATGTATTTCTTTAGTATGTGGACGTATTTCGCAACTACAATTTTCCTTCTAAAACGTTCTATCTACATTAGGTAATTCTTTAAGTAGATTGATGGTCCTACATAGACGTGTTTAAAATAGACTCGACGATCTGATATTTATCCGACCTTGTAATCGAATCCCACTTGATCCGACTTTAAAATGAATTTGGAATTATATAAAAATTAATTTAAACACAAGACCCGATTTTAAATAAATCGACTCAAAACACCTTTTTAAAGTCCACTGGATGATCGAAGGAATACCTTTTCTCTGCATACAATGTGTATGTGTGCCTTTTTAGTCATGACTTGAACACATAGTATAGTAATATATTACTATGTTAATGGACTGAGGCTGAGCTCAAGTTTTAAAATTGTGATTTTTCCATCTTATCATTTATTTCCTTAATTTCTTAAAAGTGCATCTTAAGTAATGGAATACAAGTATCTTACATAAAGACGGTTACAGTTTTTCAGTGCCTTATGAGTTGAGTATGAAAGGTCGGAATGAATCCTGGGCACGAGCATTTTGGGTAGAAGTGCAAGCAAAGCATGAAAAATGCAAACAAGTATGGAGATCGATTCATATGGAGGTTGATGAATGCTATCCGCAAGCCATTGCATTGTAATATCGAGTATCAAAATAGTTTAGTTCGTTGGAAAATAACTCATTTGTATTCCTACATTGAAAAATTAGAAAGATATTGTCTTACATATAAGTTTGATGAATTATTCCTTCGATTATTAATTAATTTTAAGATTAAATCTCATTGATTTTGTGTACATTCTAACTCTTTTATAATAATTACAAGTTAACAATCAGTTGTATATTGTTATGTGCTCCGATAATAGCATAAATGTTATCATGAATTTAGATTCCTCTTTTTCACGTGTTAGTGTCACTCATGAGAATCATATTTTCATGGCTCTACGTGATCTTGACTTCTTTATTTTTGTTCCTAAGTTAAGACAACAAGAGCTGTTACCATTCTTCATCTTTTTTACCCTCTTTTTTGTTTTGAAAGTAGGACAACAAGGCCACATGGTATACCTAACTTACCGGTTATTTTATACTTCATATTTAAGCTAAATGCCATTCTTTTTGATATTCTTAGCCATTTATTTTTTATACTAATAAATAAATAAAGAAAATAAGGAAATATAAAAATTAATAATGAATTTTTAAAACATCTATATTTTTTTAAATTTATTATAGTGGTTTCATACAATAAGTTTCTCAATGAGACCAACTGATACAAATGTGCCAACTGTATCAAGTGATCAAGACCTTGCAAACAACCTACAAGTACAAGACAGTGTTTCTGACTTGTCATCTGCGCCAATTGTACATGAAGGGCGAAACCAGGTCAAGGATGCTTTCCAAAGACTAAACATGATCTCAAGACACTATGTTGGGAACAAGGAAACCAAGACAATAACAAGGAACAGCAGCATACACTTGGAAATGGGAACAGCCAGCAGGATCCAGGCCACAGGACTTTCTGACGACCAGCTGACCTTGCTGAGTCTCTTGAGTGCAAGCTCGACCATCTAGACCCTAAGCAAACTTGGGACGTCATCCTTACACATGGACCAAGCCATTAAGGGTCCAGGACCTCTCTAGCAGTCCACAAAGAATCCTAGAGACTAAGTGGAAGAAGGGCTGCTCGACAGTTTTGCTAAGTCAAAATTTGTCTAAGTATTTTTATGTCTGTTTCTGTTTGGGCGCCTTGTAAGCCCTTGTAATTAACACGTGTTCTTTAAATTTAGACGTGTGATTAGGATTTAGCCGCTAAGGTAGTTGAGTGCTCTATATAAGGAGAGCCTCACCCCATGTAATAAATAGCTTAGCATATGATTTCATTTGATTCAATACAAGTTGAGGTATTTCAAAAAGTTATTTCTGTTTTCCTTCTTTGAAATTGGCGGTGACTTCATCAAAGGTATACGGAGTATCCTTTGATCTTTGTAGGCTCAAAAATTGTGGAGCAATCATTGAATCTGCAAGGAAATCGTAAGTACAACTCCTGGAAGGCATTGTACATATATCGTGGGTTTAAGAATGTTGATACAGGCACGGATCATCATCATCAGAGAACCAAGAAAGGATTTCTTGGTTCTCTTTCTGTGTGTTAGTTGTTTGTTTCATCATCATTTGTTGTTTGTGTGTGTGTGATCAATCAAAGCTTCCGTTAAACATTAACCCTTGCATAATCAAGGCCTTAATCAGCCCTGGTTTTGCATCACCAACTATTCTTTAGTCCCAAGTTTTTACATAAAGATGTGCTATGTATTGCTTTGATCTTTTAAGTTCAGCCTTAGAGTAGTGAGATGATAAGATAAAAAAAATGAATGAAATAAATATGTGAATGTTGTAAAGATAAATAACGAATTTTTCTATAAAAAAAATTGAGTTTGTAATTAAGTTTAGCAAAGACATCATATGATCTTACTAAAAATAGAAATACACCAAAAATAAAGAGACGGTCTAAAATAAAAGTATAGCAAAATCAAAGTATTTAACCTATTCCATTCCATATAACTCACCAAGTGACTCCAAACAAATTGAGATGTAAATGTGAGAGTAGTTGTGAGAGCAGTTATTTATAGTAGAACTTATAAGTTAGCAATCATATTGTAATATTTTAAAGTAAAATGTTCGTCAAAAATAAAATTAATAAAATATAATTTTAAAAGTTAATTAGATAATTGTAATTGTTTTTAAAATGTTGCTTAAAATAATAGTTAAAATAATTGCCTAATATACTTTCAAAAACACCCCAGTATTGTGTGTTGTGAGAACTCTTTCGGAGACAGAACAATCGTCAAGAATGCACCACCATATGATCATATTTGTTGAAGGAAAATGTTGAATAGGAGTGACAACTCCTCGTCCAAGATGAAGAATTGTTAATGAATATCTTGAAGGATATGACATTTACCAAACAAATTTTTGAGTTGAGACAATCTTAAAACAATAGCTCATATGCTAATATTTATATAAGTTAAACTATTATGGATAATTTTTCACAATGAGATGTTTCCCAAGAATTTGTGCAATTTTTTTTTAAGCTTTTTAACCAATTAAAAAATCAGTCCAAAAGCCATTTACACATCACCCTTTAATTATCTTTTAATTACATCCATATAATTTGTTCTGTTACTCTTCATTTATTAACAAATATTCTACTTCCCTTAAACACTATCAATTTTTCTTAAGTACAATCCTAGATGAACTAAAAGAGTATTTGTTTTTTTCTGAACTAGTGAAAAAAAATACTCCCTCCGATCTTTTAATTTAGTCCAATTTCCTTATTTGGCAAAACCTTTGAATTAGTCCCAATTCTATTTTTGGCAATCCTTTTTTACTTAAATACCCTTAGTTCACACACGTAATTACGAATTTACCCCCGTAAACCCTTAAATACCCTTACTTAAAAATACCCAACTACCACCTTTTACATGGACCCCACACAATCCTTAATATGCGTGCCCAAGAAAATAGGACTAAATTAAAGGATCGGAGGGAGTAGTATATATGCAAAGCAGTCATCAGTTGTATTTCAAGATAGTGGCATAGGATAAGTGTAATGATACAGTAATCATCAAATAATTCAGAATATAAAACTAAACCAATATGCATAGCTTAACTACAAACAATAGACAATATACTTTATATAATTGCCTCTTTGATTGGCAAAGAGACGCAAATAAAATATTTATTTAATAACATGAAAATTTAGATAGGGATACCACATTTCAACAGAAAGGATTCGTTCAATTCATCTCCTAATTCTCTTCAAATTTTGGAAAATCAACCAAAACCCAACAAAACAAAGTAAGCCAACAAGCCAAGATAGGACAAAATGAGGTTATGAAAACGACTAAGAGGAGCTCTTCTTAATAAGCTCCAGAGCTTCAGCCTCGGTAGGGAGTGCAGGGATTGCTCCCTTTTTGGTTGTTGTGATGGCTCCGCAAGCATTGGCGAACGTCAATACTTCCTTCAATCTTGCTTCATCCTACAATATGGATTTTGATGAAGGTTGTGCCATTTTGGTGAAGAAAAAGCAACATAGTTTATAGAAAGAGTTTATACATACCTCAATAATTGAGTGGTCATCCACGATCTTGCCTAGCAAAGCACCAACAAAAGAGTCTCCAGCACCAGTTGTGTCTATTGTTTCTACCTTGAACCCTTCCACACTTCCCTTGAAGTTCTACATTTGGTATAACAATTGTCATTACTTCACCTCCAACCATCGTTTCTTATCAATTACTTTTACACCCAAATAGAACAACTATTTAATCTCATGTATTCATATAAGTTATATGAAATCTCAACCATTGACATTGATTTGTTAGTATCAAAGTTCAAACACACAAATTTTATTCACAAATTGTTGTGTGAGACAGTCTTACCAAAAAATGCACCTTATACATTGGTTAAAATGCCTATCTCATACATATGATGAGAATATAGACTCCAGCTGATCTCACCGAGATACAAAGTCTCTCATATGAGTAGGCTCAATTTTATATGGTAGACTTTTAGAGTCAACCACAAATGAAGTATTTTCTATAAACATCTACCATACATGATATGGCCTTTTAATAAATAAAAAAAAAAAAAAAAGGATTACTTGTACCACATAATTAATGTCTCCTAGCAAGATTTATATAGATTAAATAGCATTATGATTCATGAGTATAAACATAATGTCAAAGTGGATATCTCCATCTTGTCCTGTTGCCGTTACAGTGAGGAGGATCTAGGAGTAATCCTGAAGACTAGAGAGGCCCAGCAATGATTTCCCAACAACCGTTCCACAGAGGATCCTCCTCAACATCTCAACAACCTTCCTAAGGCCTATCACCTTCTAAATATTCTGATAAATTAAACTGGACAGACTCATACCAACATCAAAAACCATCTATCTAATTTTGGTGATAATATAGTAAGCATTTTTTTAAATGAGACCTATTTTATTAGTTCCTCCGTTCCATATTAGTTGCAACATTATTAAAAATGACACTATTCATTCATTACTTTTAATTGTGATTAGTTTTTAATCTATAAGTTAAAATATGGTCAAATTAGATCTTGTTTGATTCGTCTCATTGCAAAGACTATTAATATCAAATTTTTATAATTTTTTATTATACATAATTAAAGATATTAAGAATTAAATTAGTGCATTAGATTGCGTAAAAAAACAAACTTTGCAAATAAATTGGAATGGAGGAAGTACATGTGAAGACCCATCCATCCGAACGGATCTTATATATTCATAACAATTATAACATTGGTGTATAATAGGAACTTTTTCGAACAAGAGAAAATAACTAAATAAGGGTTTTTAAGAAGTATGCAACATGAAAAATAGGGTTTTTTTTTTTTTTTTTTTTTTTTTTGATGACGAATAGGTCTATTTTATGTAGTATCTCACTATCATTATTTTATAAATTTCTCATTAATTGCTCCTACCCTCCCTCGGAAAAAAGTCCTCACAAATGAAAGCTATATGAAAAGCACTTTAGGAGTATTAAAAATAGGTTTGTATTATATTCGACAAAGCATGGTAAAGCACATTGCAATAAAGTCTGGCAAATTTAATTTAAAAAACTAATATACGGTGGACTACCAATATCATTAGTTAAAGTTGTCACCCTCACATCACTAATCATGCCTCTAGAGGAAGTAAATATTATAAGAAAGAGAATTTTCTGCAACTTGAGGAATATAATATAGAAGAATAAAGGTGTTGTTCATCTTTGATTTACAATAACGCCAAGTAAGGATTGATTTAAACCGTATTAACATAAGTTCAAAATTTTTAATAATTTAGAAAAATGTACGGGGTCTGTGCGAGTTAATAAAAAGAAAATTTACCTTGGTGTAATATCTACAACCCTGGTCACCAAGAGTGACCAAGAGAAGCTTCAAATTATCATGCCACAAAGACATGGCGGTAGCATCATCGATAGTGCTGCTTCCAGTGAGGAATTCCAACTCATTGTCGCTGACCTTGATAACCTCTGCTTTGTCCCAGATGCTCAAAATCTGCTCACGAGCTTCCTGGGCGGATGGCCACAAAGGCAATCGAAGGTTAGGATCATATGAAAGCAGAGCTCCAGCCTTTTTGGCCTCCTCCATTGCTTTCAAGTGTGCCGATCTGCATGGCTCCACAATCAAGCTAATTGAGCCATAGTGGAACACCTTTGCCTGTAATTTGAAAACTAGCAGAGTTAATGAATTCAATTGCCATTATGACACAACAAATTAATTGGCTCAATTTCAATGAATGAACGCAAACAAAGTGCCAAATTATCCTAAAATGATCATTTAGTCACATTAAGCACCTACTACTCTATTATTAGCAATTTAAAATTAGTAAGGTTCATTAGCTAAAGTTTAAATCCAAAAATTAATTTTAAATAACAAAACGCCTCAATAATTTGATCTAGTCAATTCACATGGGAAAAAACTGTCTACCCAACATGTAGATCATCCCTGTACATAGAGGCATAAAAATCGTAAAGCATAACTCATCGACATTAATTAATTAATTGTATATCTTTTAATTAATGATGTAGTGCACACTTAAACAAGTAGCCCTTTAGCAATTGGTGAAAGTGGGACCAGAAACTGAGAAGGTGGGTAGTAAAATATATATGGTTGGGCCCTCTTTTCTGGTGGATGGTCATCGTTTTTAACGATAACCCAATCAGCTTAAACGTGCTACTTTTCCCAACAAATCACGGGAAACTGTTACTAATCCAAATAATTTACGAAATTAATTTCACAAATTTTAAGCGAGTTAATCAAACAATGGGTACGACTAACGCAGAGTCGGCGCAGCAAGTATCTCCATCCTATATTTACTTGCAACTTTGCAAGTTGCAGCATATATTTACAAATATTTGAAATTTGATCAGTTATTTAGATTTAAAAAGTTATAAAGCTTATATTAAGAGTGTATTTTAGCAATTAAGATTGGAAAATTTTATTTTCAAAGTCTCAAACATTGGATGGTCTAATAATAAAAATCTCAGCTTTGCATTTTATATAAAAATCTAAATTTTAGGAGTATTTATTATAAAACACTTGATAAACTAATGAGTAAAGACCACCATAGGAGCTAAAATGGCAAAGTTTTTTAGAACTATGTATTTTTTCTTTTAAATTTTTTAAAACAGATCGGAAATTTTAAATATTATTTTAAAGTTGAAATTATAGAATAAAATTGCTGTAAAAGTTAGATTTTTAAAAAATAATATTGTAAAATTGGAATATTTAGAATTAAAACACTAAAGGTTAAGAGTTTTAATTTCAATTTTTCCTAAAGTTAATATGATATAAAATTAACTATCTTATTTTGGTTGAAAGTAGCCTTGATATTTCCAAGAATTATATAAACGGATCTAATCTAATATAAATAATAATCTTATTCAATTTCAATTGATCAATATCAAAACTGTAATATAAACAATTTAAAAGGCTAAAACAATACTCCTATATACGTCACTGTCTCACCTAAACCTGATAAATTAATAAAAAAATAAGAAGAAAAAACCCAAAAAACAAATCTTTGCACATACATTGATACATGGAATGATTTCTGGTGCAGCATATTTTATTTATGACGCAAAAAAAACAAAGTATAAAAATAATTAGAGCTTATAATCAAAGACAAAGGAATCAAAAATGCCATGTAGATATCATATTGAATTGCAGGTGGAGCCCATACAATATAGTCCTCCGTCCTCTCTATGCAACGAAGTAAAAGTCTTTGATCAATACTATTTTAATATGAATTAATTTAATAATAATAAGTATTTTTATAATTATAATAAGTAAATATATTATTATCTTAATTCTTTTTCTAATTTACAGTTAAAGTTTTATTTAATTTTTCACACCTTTATCAATATATAAATTCATTTATAATATCTCTAATTATATAATTAAAAATCATAAAAAATTAAACATGTACATCAAAATTTAAATACAAACTAAAAATAAAACTAAATAATAAAAAAAAACAAATAAAACAATAACTTTAAGTTGAAGGGAATACTTTTAATATTGGTACATATACAAAGAGTTCATACAAATCAAAAGAGAAGAGTCCCAGAGTTGGACGAGTATCAGAAACGCTCGGACTTAAATAAAGCGCGTATGTGATACGTTATTGTTATACCTCCGAAAATCTACACACCTAAAACTACCACGAATTGTCCGGATTCAATCATACTCATCCTCCCAAATCGCATAAACGACAAAGAATCTGCCACACTCATAGGAAAATCCATTACCATTTGCCCACCAACTCTAATTAAACCACATTCATTTCTTAATTTCAATCCTAAAACTCTTCACTACTAACTCCATTTTTATAATTATTTTAATTATAATCAATTAACGAGTTACTTATACCCCAAATCAAGATGTGACCACATGCATGTAATATATATATATATATAAAGGATGAAATAAGAATTTTAAAATAAGAAGGATAAGAAGAATTTTTATTTTATTTTATTTTGTTACTATATATAAAAAAAATACTACTTTATAAATTAAGAACATTTTAAAAATTATTTTATAGTTACTTTCTGTGTAAGATAATTATTTTAAGTTTTTTTGGCTCAATCGTGTGACCATAGTTTTTTTTATTTTAGTGAAATTAAGGGTGTAGAATTTTCTTACCAATAGATCTCTCCCATATATATATATATATATATATATATATAATACTCCCTCCGAACCAATTTAAATGTCTCATTTGCTTGGGTACGATTATTAAGAATGGTGTGAGGTCTATTAAAAAGGGTAAGTAGTAAAGGATAAGCAGTGAAGGGTAGTTGGGTAAGTAAGATATATGGGGGTATATTCGTAATTACTTGTGTGAACTAAGGATATTTAGGTAAAAAAGATTGATAAAAATAGAATTGAGACAACTAAAAAGACTTTATCATATAAAAAATGGAACAACTAAATTGGTTCAGTAGAGTATATATCCAAGTACCAAATCGGAACACTATAAAAAAATCACTAGCAAATTAAATTTCAAGATCTACTATGATAGGAGTGATTCTCATGAAATTTTCTTAATTACTCATGTATTTTTTCCGAAAAAATCAATCAATCAACTTTATTAAAACTCTTGCAAACAAATCCTTTAAATGATCAAATATTTAGGCCAAAGAAGATTAAAAGTCAAATGATCTAGACGGATACCAATCACAACCACCACAATTTTATTTACCACTTTTAAACAAATTTCACATCCATTATATTAAGTGCAATTGATTTCATTACACAAACTATAAAAAGAAAAAATAAAAACTTAAAACAGGAATAAAGATATACTTACGGATCGGATGAGTTCAAGATTGAGTTCATCGGGAGTGAGAAGCATGTCAGCGCTAGGGTTCCGGTAGAACATAAATTCACGTTCACCATCAGATCTCAATGTAACGAAAGCCAAAGCAGTTCTAGCACCTTTATCGAAAGTCAAACCATCGCCTGAAACTCCATTTTTTTTAAGAATTCCGGCAAGCATGTGACCAAATTCATCATCGCCGAGTTTTCCAACGAAAGAAGCGTTTCCTCCCAGCCTTGAAACAGCGATCGC
The DNA here is from genome assembly GCF_026212465.1 of Amaranthus tricolor. Classification (NCBI taxonomy): domain Eukaryota; kingdom Viridiplantae; phylum Streptophyta; class Magnoliopsida; order Caryophyllales; family Amaranthaceae; genus Amaranthus; species Amaranthus tricolor. The sequence goes on from NC_080047.1 coordinate 19,959,114, forward strand.
AACGTTGGCTGGGGCACCGCCGGGAGCTTTAAGGAATCCCGGAGCTTCAGCGAGTGATACGCCCGAAACTGTTGGCACAAAGTCTATAAGCATCTCACCGAATGAGATGACCTTGCCCTTAACGTCGGCCCCGTTTGAAAGCCCATTGGTTTCCGCCATTATTGTTGAACGAGAAAAAAGCTTCAGAGAATTTAGAAAGAGTTGAAAAGAAAGAGAATAGTAGAGAGATAGAGAGGTTAAAAGATTGATTAAAGGGGATTATATAGAGAAAGTGATGATTTACTGCGGGTTTTGATTTGGGTTTTGATTTGGGTTTTGAAGGGAGGACGTTAAAATATATAAATTAGGATTAGTGAGGATTATATTGGATTAATTAATTAATTAATATACCCATCGTGATATGAGTTAACTCAAAATATAATTTTAAAAAAAACTGAAAAAAAGTTATCATTAATTTAATTAATTATTAAAAAAAAAAGACATTAATCGGGATTTTTGTATGAACCCTTCTCATTTTGAGACGGTCTGATACAAGAGATGTTGTAGGATTAATAAGTATTATTTTATAATGGATAGAGCGTAACAGGAAAAAATACTCTGCTAAGTGTGAGGAAAATAGGTATAAATTTATTCTCTTCGCCTTCTCCACTTTGGGAGAGTTAGGTGCATAAAGACGTGCTTGAATTGTTATCAAGGGTTGTATGGCTTTTTTTTAATAGCTCTAGTAGTTTCAAATCTAGGGCCTATATTTTTCACATGCTAGCTTTTTATATTTAAAAGGACATGAATGCTCAGCTTGTTACTTCGACTCCTTACCCATTTTTTGTAAACTCTCTTTCTATGTAGTGAAATACGGTTATTATTATTATTATTATTATTATTATTATTATTATTATTATTATATAGGTTTTAATTATAAAATTGTATTCAAGTTTATGGAGAAAAACTTTTTAAAAAGTTAGTAGGTAGTCGAGCAACAAGTTGAGCGTCTATACCCTTTTAAATACAAAAAGTTAATTAGTTGGTGAAAAATATATTCTTAGACTTGGTGTTACTTGGGTAATTATTATTATTATTATTATTATTGTTGTTATTATTATTATCAAAGAGTAATTATGAAATCAATAGTAGTGCAGTAGTAATTTCTTTTAACTTACATCTTACGATACTTTTCCTTTGTCCGAAAGATTTGTGGGGACCGTTTTGTGTTAATCCAATTAAGAATTGTCCTTCAACATGCTTTAAGTATACAAATATAAATACTCCGTTCACTGATGATTCAAAGTTCAATATTGACTTTGTCTCATTTAATTTTTTTAAACTATTTATATTTTATTTTTAGTTTATATTTTATTTTTTAATCTACAAGTAAAAATATAGTTAAATTATAACTGAGATCTTATTTAATTCATCTCAATTCAATGCAAGAATTAATATTAATTTTTTATTTTATTGACATGGCAGAATTTGATGCGACCCGAAAATAAACCAGAAACCCGACTCAAAAAAACCCGAACCCAATCAACCCGAACCCAACCAACCCGAAAGCAACTTAACTCGAAACATGACCTATCCGATAATTACCTGACTGAAAATGACCTGAGCAACAACCGACCCGAACGACCCGTTTTGGCATGTCCAATATCAAAGTTTAGAGTAATCTTAATATTAGAACTTAGAAGTCATTTCAAATAAAATTTTACTAGTTTTCAAAGTATCTCAACATATTGATTATATCACTTGAACTCTAAAATTTATTAAAATATATCAAAAAACACGTATTTTGCATCCTTTTATCCATCGTAATTATTTTTCTTTAAAAAAGGACGTTATAATTATCTTAATTAAATACATATGTCTTGTTAAATCAGTTAAATGGGTTTTTAATTCTTCTACATTTTAGTATGCAAATCGATATAATATATAAGAACTTACATTGTTTTACACATTATTAAGAATTCAATATATGTTTTGGCAAACATGGTCAAATAAAATGGGACAAAGTTATTGCAATAGAGAGAGTATATGATAAACATATTGTTAGAAAATAAATTAAATTAAAAATAAATTATTAAATTTTATGTATTTTTTAAAATCTTATATGATATTTTTATGATATTTTTTGATTAGTTATCTTTTTATAAGAATGACATTCCTATTTAACTTAAAAAAAAAATTTTAAGCGAATCTTTTTCCTTAATAATGCTATTTGTAAAATAATTCGAAATAAGTTGAATTATTTGTATATCTTTTCAACATGAAAATGGAGAAGGTATTTTATGAGAAAATGAGAAGATACTTAACGTCATTTTTATCTAACATTACAACTTTAATAAACACAATTAACTTTTATGAAGCGCGTATCTTACATGTCTTTCAAAATAAGTATTATTTCTCTTATTTTCCTTACACTTAAATGAATCTCACATACCAACTAATTTTTAAAATCGTACATCTGATTTCTCTAATGTGGACACGTATCTCACAAAGCCAACTATACATGGATATTTAAAGTTTGGAAAAGAGCGTCGCAAATACTGGCTTCTTATAACTTGAATTCAATTACAGAAGGCTTTAATATGGTCCTAATAGACAATTAAGAATTCAACATATGTCTTAACAAACGTGCTCAAATAAAATGGGATAATGTCATTGATATGGAGGGAGTTTATGATAAAAATATTGTTAAAAAATAAATTAAGTTGAAAATAATTATTAAATTCGGATTGTGAATAGAAAAACTAACAATTACAATTGATTTAATGGGATATTGACGATTATTGTTTCTTATTAACCGATGGACATATTAAAAATGAAGCAATGAATATTAGAAAGAGATATTGGTTCCATGTAATTATAAAAAATTTAAAATTTTTTAATATATACATAAACACATTACGAAAATCAAAATATAGTAGATAATTTTAGTTTTTAGGGGGCCCATAATTTATATTTTGCTCAAGGCCTTTAAAATGTTGGAGACAACTCTGATAATGGTATTTGTAAAATAATTTTAACTTTACATCTTTCAGAAACTTAATTCCATAAATAATGTCCATGTATGATAACTAAAGAAAAATTTTTTTCCTTCTTTTTCTTTCTGAAATCGCTATCTGAAATAGTGTTATACTTTTGAAATTAAAATAAAAATGCTATTTTAAAAAGCGTTTTGATTTATTTGGTATCTAAAAATAAAAGGAAACTGCCATCTCAAATGATGATTTTGTTCAAGTATTCTTTTCATCCTCTCCTCTCCCGACTTGCGACCTGGCTTAAAAAAATATTCACTTGATCACGAATCTTACTCAGAATATCACGCACTCAAATGAAATCAACTACGTTGCAATTTGCTTCTTGATTACTTCTCCATTCTCATCAATTGAAGGTAACATTCTAACCTTAATTTTTTTTCAATTTGCAATTTGATTTTTATCATGATTGTTCTTGTTTTGGCTTATAATAGATTAATTGATTGTAATAACATCTTAATTTCAGGTTTTAAGGTTACATTTTACGCATTTATAGTTGAATTACATGATTTATTTTTTATGCATATAAGTGTTCGGTGAAATGTTTTAATGAAAATTCATCAATTTGTTGGGTTAGTTTAATATCTTTGGTATATAGTCATATTATTACTTATTAGTATTATTATATTTGAATTGACCCTTCTTATTAGTGTTGTTAATACTTCAATTTACTCAATTAATATTACATATTTATACTTCACTTATTAATGCTCGTACACAATAAAGTGTATGTGGTATCACATTAGTAACATGCTGCTTGTGTGTGCTAAACATAGATCATTATCTCGTTGTAGTGTATGGGTTGGGGAAATTAGTTACAGGGAGATGATGTGGTGTATAATGAAGGATTATATTCAGTTATGTTTATCCCATAAGGAAGCCAATGACATAGAGAGGCTTGTAATTCGGATGGTTTGACGGCTTGGGAAACATGCTCAGGATGATGTTGCAAACGACTTTAAGTCGGTCTTAGGTTCACAAAATCAGCGTGGGATGAATCCTTAGCAGTGAGGTAATAATAATCATTTCTTAGTTTAATTCAAATTATATAATTTCATGTGGTACTCTCACAGTGTTTATTTGTCTGCAACTAGCTTCGGGTACATCTTTACGAGGTTCCACTCCCCACATACTCTAGTCTACTATTGAGAATTCCTCAATCGAAAGAGGGACGATCAGGTGATTACTATTTATTAGTTTTGTTAGCTTTGAATAAATTTTCAAATTACTGAGTTTGTTGATTTTTTTGACAGATTACATGAGAGCCTTATACAGTGGCTAAGATGGAGACTTTGCCAGACATGTGTAAAGCGGGCCAGGGTATATGGAGATCCCGTTGTCCACTTATTTGCTTTAACAATGTGGTATTTCATCTGCCAAATCGTGTAACGCATCCGTTCAGTTTGAAGCAACCTATTCTGCATACTTGTGACACTCAAGATGCACTACACAAGAAGTTCTTGGTTCGATATATATTGCATGTAAATGTGTTGAATGAACAAGCAGGTCGATTGGTTCAAGAATAGAACTACATAATGAAGGTAAAAAGTTTTGATGAGCAACGTAAAATGTTACATCTTAACTTTATGTACCATAGTTTCTCCTATGTATCTTCCATAAATAGTTTATGTAATACTCCAATCGCTTTTGTGTTGGATTCAAGTGTGACCTTGTAGGAACACGTTAATTTAGTTGTTTATCCAATCTAGTTGGACCAACTTTAGTATATATTCACTAGCAAGTAATTAATTAAGATCTACTAAATTAATATAGTTATTATCTCTGTAATTAAATTCTTATTTATTTTTAGTAGTTGTAAAATAAAGCAAAAACACATAATCCTTCATGTTACCTGAACTAAAAGTATAATCGTCTAAACCTAAAATGTATTAACCTCACTTGAATTTGAATCAACTAGGAAACCCAATCGAGCTATGTATTGACATGAGGTAGGCATAACCCAAACTGACCTATGACCAAACTCATCTATTTCAAACCTTTGATAACACAACGTAACCCAAATTTGATAAGACTCGATGTGAAAGAACTTAAGCAAGTAAGTAAATCTCCAAATTTTGCTATTATCTTAACGACTTGTTTGATATGTGGTATTAAACGGTGGTAATTGAAATGAAAACTAGTGTAAAAGTTGTTGAAAAATCATTACCATTACCACCATTTAGTACCACTAGCCAAACGGATCGTAAAAGTACAACTTTCTCCAAAGAACTAATACATAGATTGAGTAACTGGTTTTTGAATCCATTATTATTTTTTACTTTTAATACATGTTAAAATCTCTCATAAAAATTTTTTAATTCTTGAAAATGTTTCGAACATATTTTTGGAAAAATTGCTTCTAAAAGGCTAACCTTTAGCTGGTCTGCAAATAAAGGGCTAACCTTTAGTTTATTCTACAAAGGGCCAATCTTTACCTCCTATTTGCAAACAAAGGGTTGTTTTACTGGTAACCGGAAAACCCTTTGATGAAAGCTCCTACCCAGTACATAATTATTACTGTAAAAGTAAATTCGAAAATTATCATTTCATTCTCTAACATGCAAATTAGCTTCTTGAACCCCAAATATTCTACAATCAACTTCTTCAACCCAAAAAATTCTACAAGAATAGGGAGAAAAGCAAGGTCAATTCATAGTGGTATTGGTTCGAGAGGGAGAATATCCGAACTGCAAGGTTAGGAGGTGGTAAACGGAGAAATCGATAATCTCGGACTCATGTAAGTTATCTTAATTGTCTTCATTTAATACACAATGCTAGTTTAATGTTGTATTATCACTTTCTTTTGTGTTCTTACAGTTGCTTGACCAAGTGATAGGGCAAATTTTAATAACCGCAAGCGCACGGTTGGCTTGTAGCTGCAGATCGAAAACAAGGAGGCGAGTTAATCAAATTGTTTGTTTTATGACTACAAGACACGGATCAAGAAAATAATATGGTTGGGGAAACTAATACTACGATGCACGAACTAAAACGAAAATAATAACTTGTATGAAGATAACAATGATGCAACAAAAACTCTAGGGTGTCGGGTATCACCTAATTCTAACATGGGAGTCGATCACTCTCATGATTGTATGAAACTTCATTAGCATAATTAAATGTGATCTAATTAACCTCAAGTTTCCGCTCTATTAATTAATATCGGTTTAAGACTTTACTAGTATTAATCCTCAAACTTCCGTTTTATTGACTAAACTAGTAGAAATTTAACTTAAATATATCAGAATCCTAAATTAATCCTAATCTCAGACTTTCGTTTTATTGAAAAGGTTAATAAAGATATTTAAACTAAAATTCATTAAGCATAGATTCAATTATAGACTCAAATTCACTCAATCAATCAATAATATTTCGTCCCATGCTTCGAATTAGGATTTATGCCCTAACCCTAGAGAGGAAAACTACTCTCTAGACATAACGATGAAGAACATGTAGTAAATGATAAATAAATCCTCAAGTAGAACTATAAACATAAAGATCATAGATAAATTCAATGTACAAAAGCAAATAATAAAGCTATTAACAAAGAGAACTTACTAATGGGAATAACATAAATGAAAATTACCAAGAAATCAAATGTAACAATGGAGTTTTACCCCACAAAGGGCTAATGGAAGAACTTGAAAGCAATCATGAAAAATTCAGAAAACTACTCTAAAATAACCCCTTTTTTCTCAAAAATAACTAACTCTATTTATAATATCTACTAAAAAAAAACGTAACTGCCGGCACTACAGGGGGAAAACGCCGACTCGGCGGTCAAGGACCTCAGCAGAAAGCCGAATCGACTTTTAATGCAGAAAAACAATGATTTTTTCCATAACCTACCGCCGAGTCGACGGTCACTTCTCTTCCACAAAAGCCGCGTCGGCTTTTGTCACTGCCAATATCGTCAATTTTCCAGAACATTAAGCCGACTCGGCGGTGGCTTGGTCTTCTTAGGAAGCCGAGTCAGCTTTACTCTCTGCTCATAATCCTTGTATCCAGATGCTAAAGACGACTAGGCTTTACTTTTAAGGCTTCTCAAAGCCGAGTAGGCTTTCCTTTGGGGCTTGGGACTTCACATGTAGGATCGCTTTGCGGCCTCTTTCATACATTCTTTGACTCGTGAGCATCGATCTCCTTCTCAAAGTGCCCTGCAATTGTAAGAGCCACAATTCTTGCACAAAGATGTCCCAATATCATCAAAATCGACCCAATTACTCCCAAAGGATCAAAATATTACAAACTGGAGTAAATGGACTAAAAACAATCCTAAACCACCACTAAACTTCATCAAAGGAGCATAAAATATTAAAAATAGACGCAATAAGTGCAAATAATTGCACTTATCACAAAGTTGGATGAGCAAGTTCAATCACTCTGACCTTCCCAGAAACCGTATCTCAACCTACTCAAGCATCTACCTTTAATAATGTTATTCATTAGCATATCAGTTTGTTTATGTATTTTTGAACCAATGAGAAATTATGTAATGTTTATGTATTGTTGAACTAATGAACAATTATGTTATGTTTATGTAATGGCCCGGATAAAGTCAATTAGGATTTGTAACATAAAGTCGTAGACTCCAAGCGATATCTAAACCATTAACGAAAGTTTCAACAGAAAAATCCATGGATTCGTCCAACCCTGAACGGGTTACGTTCTGATGGTAGAGACTATGGTAATCAACAAACTATAGCAGCGAAAAAATAAATGAAAATCTAAATTTAATCCTCGTATAACTCGTGAACCCCCTTGGGCCTCTAAAAGAAAATTAAAGCATATTATAGTCTCTAGGAAATTAAATTTTTCGACGTTCCAAACCTACAAAAGTAAATAAACTAGGTCTCAGATGCAGTCTCAGCCTGCAAACAATCTGCTAGTCGTCAAGGACAACATCATCACAAGTGTTCAAAACACAGTACACTTCAGAGGTAATAACCAAAATTCATAATAAACACATATCAATTTATATCACAATCCACCTAGCATACGGAGGATTTAACATAATTAATCATTCCCTATTTAATTCATTGAGTATTATGATTCATCTCCAATTATCCAATCTCATGCTTCAGTAATAAGTTTGGTAGAATACACAAGGGAGAGCTAATCCCAAGGCAACTACCGATCAAGACGTTGCCTAATATCTTAATGGGTTGCCAAGGTTAAGGGTATGCATACCCTCAACGGTGGCCCTTATTGGCGCCTCGCCGATGGAGACCAAATTACCCTATTGGGTACCTATTTTCAATTTTCCTTATTAGGAGTATCCTTTCCATAACACTATTGGGTATCCAAACCAATTTCTCCTTAAAAGGAGTCTCAATTACTATGAATTCATTATTCGGGGGTCTAAATCCGTATGTGAATTTATTACGTAGTGACCAGCATAACCCAACAATATATAAATCACATAAAGGTAATATTCAAAGTAAATATGCATGATCAAACTCAGCGTGTATGTACCTTATCAGATTTGCACCCAAACACAACCTCATAAATTAGGAAGACACCTTAATGACCCCTCACGAATTGAGGTCCAATCAACAAGCAACATCCAATTGAAAACACGCATTAGAGCGTATTCAAAACAACATGCAAGTGACTTCAGACTCAACCATTTAGCTTTCATTTTGACACATAAAATCTTTATAGCATAAGACAATTAATTAATAGTTCAAAAACGTACAGCCACGAAACAGGTCTGATTCGACAGTTTCTGATGTACAAATCCAAAAAATTGGCTTCACCTTGGCGTTTGGAAGGTACCAATTAACTTGAGTACAAAATCTCATGATTTTTAAAGGTAGTTTACATTTTTAATCATTTTAAGTGTCTACGTGATTTTTAATCCAACCGAATGCTAAAACATTCCAAAAATCACGTAACGAACCCATAAAACCGCAACACGCAAAACGAGGTAGAAAGTTTGCACAAAAATAAATTTTACGAAATTAAATATTTTTATTTGGTAATTATTTTAATTATATTCCTATTACTTAATAAAGAAATCGTTAGAACGATTCAAATCTCAAAATTTTCCTAATTCAAACCATAAAATAATCAAATAAAATAGTAGCGTTCAAGACCTAAAATAATATCAAATAAAACGAAATTTTCATTGTACACACTTATTTATCCATTAATATATTTAAAGTTCTAGATCTCATCTTTATTAATGATAATTTATTAAAAAAAGGGATATTATCAATGGTAACCCTGTACTATAGAAAAATAACAATGGTACCCTAGTGTATTTCAGTGGTACCCCCCAAGTGTATGCTAATTACAACCGTGACACTAATAATTATTTTTTTGTTAAATATCATTAAAAACCAACCATGGTTTGTTTGTGATTCATTTGCTTCCCTCTTCCTTTTCCCTCCTAACCCGTACTTGCTTACTCTGTCTTCATCATCATCTCCCTGTGTTGATCACGCCATTGTTGAAGCTTCATCTTTCTCATTGTTGCTTTTGTTGACGTTGGTAAGTTCCCTATTCTTTCCTCATTTTTTTCTGTACATGCAAGATGTTCGGTTGTTTGAGTTATTACTCTAAATGTCAAGTAAAATGTCGCATTTTTTTTTGATTTTGTCGTCCTAAATGTTCCGATCTTTAGGGTTTGTTCTTGAATTTTGTGGTTTAAAGGTGTTATGAGTCGTTTTTGTAATGGAAAAACCCTAAAATTTAGGGCTTTTTTTAATTCTGAATGTGTTTGGCATTGGATGATTGATGTTGTTTTTGTTTTTGTTTTTTTTTTGTGTTAACAGATTGTAAATAGATGATAGTGTGGTGTTGAAATTTGTGTACAAGGGTAAAGAGACAGAAGTTTTTGTTGAAGATTTCGACCTAGTTAACTAGCTAGACATGATTATTGATTATTGGGATAAGGCTGAGAGGGAGGAACATTTGACGCCTGAACATCCTAGTTTTAGTTATGTATACAAAAAGAAGCATGTTGAACTAGTTGATGATAAAGCATTGTTGGAGATGTTTAGTAGAAATATGGGCAAGGACAGTATTTGCATCCATGTAGGGGACTCTAAACCTAATGCCCTGTTAGATAATGCTAGGAGGCTTAGGGAAACCTTAAAGCAGAATGCACAGAAGAAAGATTTGAGATCCAATCCCCCCTGCAGAACTTGATGATGAAGATGATGATGATGTTGTTTTGATAGTTCCAACCCCTAGTCAACCCTATGAGGAGCCGCCTGTGTTGAGTGTTGAGGATGATATGGACCCCATTCCAACTCCTGTTATACCTGAGAAAAAACCTGTTGATGATATGGACCCCATTTCAACTCTTGTTACACCTGAAAAACAACCTACTGATGATGTGGATGTTGATGTACCCTGTGAGGAGGAACCTGTAATATTTGAGGAACATGCTGTTGAGGATGATATGGATCTTGGTAGTGATTTTGATATAGAAGTGTACCCCATTCCAACCCCATTGCAGATTTTGAAGCCCAAGGGCTGGAAACCACCAAAGACTGAGTTTAGGCCCAAGTTGCCTGTTTTGAGAAGGAGTAGAAGACATGTTGAGATAAACCCACCATCCCCTGGCAACATCAATGATGTTATCATTGAAAATGATGAGTTATTGAATGAGATAAACCAAGCTGATGAAGTTCATGATGAAGCAAATGATGAAGTTAATGTGGAGAAGACAACACCAAAGAGAACACAAAAGAAGACACCACCAAAGAGAACACAAAAGAAAACTATAAACAAATCCCCGAACAAAACCCCAAAGACCAGTGCTAAGAAAACTTTAAACAAATCCCCAAACAAAAAAATCCCAAAGACCACTATGAAAAGAAAGGAAATTAAGAAGACAGTTATTAGAAAGTCTGTAAGATTGATGCAACAGAATAAGGAGGCTGCTGCTACATCTAGAACATAATCATTGGTCAGTGAGAGTGATGATGAATCTTTCAATCCAATCCTGTCATTCCATAGTTGTGACAGTGATACTGTGTTCTTGGTTGATAGTGATAAAGAGGCTGAGTTAGAGGATGGAAGATGTTGATGCAGATTATTTTGATCCATTTGAAGGACCAATTTGGGATGATGAATGTGATGACTTTGATAATTATTTGACTAAGTTGTATAAGAATGGGGAGTTGTACAAAGACAAAGGTTTAGGAAACATTGTGATTAAGGAGTGGCAATTGTTTACAGATAAGCAACATTTGAGGGATGTGATTAGGGATTATTGCATACAATCTGGTTTTTCAGTGATTGTTGATAAAGTAGACAGAGTTAGGTACACAATTAGTTGTAGAGAAGCAAAATGTGAGTGGAGATTGCATGCTTCTAGGCTGCCTGATGGTGTCACTTGGGCTATCAAGAAAATTCAAAATGCTGAACACACATGCTTGGGGTTAGAAACCAAAAACCCTATGGTAACAGTGAAGTGGGCATGCCATGCCTTACTGGAGGACATAAGGGCTAATAATGACATCCCAGGTAAGGCTTTAAATGAGCTTTTGTGGTCCAAATATGGTGTTGAGATGGCACAACCAAGCTTGTATAGGGTTAGGAACATGGCCTTGAGTATCATTCATGGTGGGCATGATACATCATACAGTGCATTTCCATCTTACTGTGATGTTATCAAATCAACAAACGAGGGTTCATATGCAAATTGTGCTTGGTAACCCCTGACACATCCTGATAGACCACTAGTATTTATGAGCATTTTTGTATCATTCAAGGCATCTCTAGAGGGCCTTTTTTCTGGTTGTAGAAGTGTTATTGGAGTAGATGTGGCTCATTTAAAGGGTAATATCTGACAGGTAGAAGGTAACAACACTTATTACTTGGCATTTCATTGATTATGCATAATCTTCTAAACCTAATCTTAATATGTTGTTTTCATATGCAGGGAATCGAGAAGGCTCTCACTGATTTGTGGCCTAAGGTGCAAAGAAGGTATTATTGTAGACACCTTAGTGCCAATTGGAAGAAGTCTTTTCATGGGCCTAAGTTATGGAAATTGTTTTGGCTAGCATGTGGGGCCTTCTCAACCTTCACATTTGCAAAGGCCATGAATGAGATTGAAAAAAACAACCCTGATGCAAGGAGATGGCTTGCTAATTTGGGTCCACAAGAGAGATGGACAAAACATAAATTTGACTCTGAATTGAAGTGTGATGTTAATAAGACAAATTTTGTGAAAAGCTTCAATGCAACCCTAGGAACTGACAGGTTCAAGCCAGTGTTAAGTTTGTTAGAGGGAATTAGGAGAATAACAATGGTTAGGTTAGCAGCAAGGAGGCAGAAGTGTGAAGAATGGGAGAGGCTGTGTCTAAACATTGCGATGAGAGTTCAAGTATTGTGCAATGAGAGTAGGTCTTGCAGGGCTTTCATGTCTAGTCCAGGGGAGTATGAGGTGGTGGAGGGTAAATCAACTTTGGCTGTCAGTTTGAACCAATGCACATGCCTTTGCAATATCTGGCAACTCACTAGCATACCATGTAGGCATGCAATGATAGCGATACTTCATGAAGGTCTTGATCCACAATCCTTGGTTGATGATTGGTATTCAGTAGAGAACTATAAGTTTGCCTATCATAACAGCATTAAACCTATCCCTGATCAGGATAAGTGGCCAGCAACTGAACACCCTACTATATTACCTCCTATGCTCAGTAGGCCTTGTAGGAACCGAAAGAGAGGTGATGATGAAGAGAGGAAGGCAAAGAGGAGCAAGACAATAAAATGTGGGAAGTGTGGGGATTTTGGTCACAACAAGGCCAGTTGCAAGGGAGGGGCAACAAAAAAACAGAAGGCAGCAGCACCAAACACTGATGATGCTTCAACTTCCAAGTGCAAGGGAAAGAGCAAAGCAAAATGATTAGTATTTGTGTTATGTGAATGTAATTACTTAACTTCTGACTTCATATGGATGAACAGTACATTAATCCTCTTTTGTATACCTAATTGATGAACAGTAGATTAATCCTCGTTTGTATAACTAATGGATGAATAGTAGATTAAACCTCTTTTGTAAAATTAATGTATGATTATGGATGCAAATTATGTAAGATTGTATTCCAGATTGTATTAATTATGTAAGATGTTGGGTAAACAGTAGCAACTTGGTATGCAAATTGATCTAATTCCAATTTTTTTGGTAATGAACAGTACAACCTTACTTTTACAAGGCAAGAACCAACACAATACCTAAGCTTACATATATGGAAACCATTACAACGCTTACAATCTTACTTTACAATCACAAGAAAAACCAATAATTGGTAGAACATTACAACAAATTTCATGAAAACCAGAACCTTAATTAAGCTATCAACCTTCTTGGACAACCCTTCAACATTACAGGAGCAGCACCTTGTACCTTTGCAGGTGTAGCTTCATCAATGTTTTCCTTCAAATCAGCATCAAAACCCTATTCAAATGCTTGGCACGACATACATTTGTAGTAGATTCTTCCCAGATTGTTAATTGAATTAACGTTAGGGCTTCCATGTCGTCTTTTGGTATTACCCGAATACACCTTACCGCAGAATGATGAGATACTTGAGGAAGCAGCCATGGAACCAGAGAAGGAAGAGGAGATGGAAAAGAGAAGAAAAAGATCGTGTGTTTGAATTGACGCTGGATATTTAAACAATTACAAACTAACCATGGTTAGGTTAAATTCAAAAATTAACGGACATTTAACGGAAAAATCATTGTTAGTGTCACGGTTGTAATTAGCATATACTTGGGGGGTACCACTGAAATACACTAGGGTACCATTGTTATTTTTCTATAGTACAGGGGTACCATTGATAATATTCCTAAAATATATTATTATTATTATTATTATTATTATTATTATTATTATTATTATTATTATTATTATTATTATTATTATTATTATTATTATTAGTATTATTATTATTATTGTAATTATTATTATTATTATTATTATTATTATTATTATTATTATTATTATTATTATTATTATTATTATTATTATTATTATTATTATTATTCGATATTGCCTCATAGTGTAAGTAAAAGACTCACGACCGTTGAGTCTCACGAATCTTGAAACAAAATACGAGGAGATTTTGTATGAAGATGTCTGTAGTTTTATATCAAGATAGAACGTAAAGTACACAAACCTGATCATGAGCAACTTTTTTGTAAATGAAGTGAATATCATTTTCAAAGTTGGTTCTTTGATGTTGGATATGAAGGTTGGACAATATATAGCATTAAAATTATCATAATACATCAAAGTAGCTTTGGGAATAGTAAAATGAATCCCATGTAGAAGATTGTGTATTTGTGGAAAACATTTATTACATTGGTGGAAACATAAATTGTTTTTTTGGATGTCTAATATTACTTGGTTGGTGAAAGTATTTCTTTTATTTGATATAAAGAAATTTAATGCGCAACTTTTTATCTTAATCTCACTTAGGTTGACAAAGGATTGTTCTTGAATGTATATATGGTAGCATTAAATTGTCAAAATTTATGGATACGGCATTAAAATTTTGCAATATTGTTGTCGAACATTAAGTTAGGATGAGAGAGTTGGTTTTTAATGCCTATGTATCAAGTGTGGCAATGTATCAAAGGTAAGTAATGTTGACATCCTTAGGGAGCACTTACTTCGACGTAGATTTAGGCCTAAATATCATGTTTGGGTTTGGCATGATGAGGAGCGAGATTATAAAAAAAATGTTCCACAAAATGTGCACGAAAAAGAAGGTTTTCCTCATATGGGTGAATAATAATAACAATAATAATAATAATAATAATAATAATAATAATAATAATAATAATAATAATAATAATAATAATAAGCATGAGTGATGTTCTCGTTTTAGAGTTCGTTTACTACCCCATTATATTGTCAAGTCTCGTAGTTTTATATTGATTTATACATATTATGCATGGTTTTACCTTTTACTTGTCTCCGAGGCGTTTTAAGGTCATTTTTAGGTGTTTTCGAAGATTTCAAGGTCAAATAGTGTGAGTTCGAGGCTTAAACACTATTACTGAGGATTAGATGTGCATATTGGAGCTTCGGCATGCATTCTAAGTCATCTCCATGAGCCTCACAAAGTTCAAAGGCCTTTCGATACTTCAATAACACATATTGGCAAAGAATTGAAGGTGGCTCGGGCGAATGAAGAATTGAAGACCATTGTTGATGCTCCAACTCCCTGTTTACCCCGAATCAAGCCCATTCGGGTGAATAAGTTTGCATTCGGGTGAATGGCCCATACCATTCAAGTGAATTGTTGTTAGATTGCGCGTTTTGTTTCTCTTTGCAAGCTTTATTGCGTTGGCTATTTTAGGGCTTTCTTTGCCATATGTTTGAGGGCTATAAATACCCCATTTTCTGTACATAAACCCCATGCCTACTTTGAGAGACTCCATCTTAACTTATAACGTCAACCTTTCTTTGCTTTCATTTCATTTTATATCTATTGTAGATTTTAAGCTTTCCATATTCTTCAATATTGCTTCGTTATAATTTATTGCTTTCTTCATTGCTTCTTGTTTCTTTCTCTTGAGTTCATTTATGCTTTTAATCATGCTTTTGTTAATTTGCTTTGTCCTAGTTAGTTTTAGTATGAGTGAGTAGTTTTCTTAGGGATTTCATTTTGGTAAAGCCCTAGGATTGGTCTTTTTATTCATGTATTAGGTTAGGGTTTGAGATTGTTGATGATTAGTCCTTAGGAGACATAGATTGTTCGTGTGATTTATAGGGTCACAAACATCCTGTCATCATTTAGAGTGTCTTGATTGATTGTTGTATGATTTTCCATGACCTAACTTTTCATGAGTTCATACAGACCTTCCTAGGGTGAATCCATTCCATCCCCGTTTGTCTTCTGTTGCTTATTATCATTTTAGTCAAGATTTAATTTCTAGTAATTAGTGTAGTTCAAAGCCCAACCTTTCATATATATCTCCCAACATCAAGTTTAGAGTCTTGCTAGACTTGTCTTCATGGTTCGATCCCCTTCTACCACTATAATATGTGTAATGCTTAGGGTGTTATAAATATTGTTTGCATAGCTTAGCCTAAGCTAACGATGTTAAGAGCTAGTTATCAAAATAGCGCCGTTTCCGGGCACAAGGCGTTGTTTTTAGATTTTGTGCTTGATGTAGTTTGTTTCTCTTTATATTAGTTTATTGTTTAATAATCTTGATTGTTAGTGCTTACGCTTGGTTAGTTGGGGACATCTGGGTCTGAAGAGTTTCAAGGGGGTGTTGTGCTACCCATAGCCCCATCTCCGTACGAAATTCACTCTCAGTTGACCTGAATGGTAAAGGAGACCCTGTTTTGTAGTTTGAAGAATGAATGCCCTCTCCAACACTTGGAGGTATTCTTATTTTTCGGCTCATTCCTCCATACCCCAACAATCCAGACTAAGTGCGGATGCACCTCTTTCACTTAAGCCTAGCCGGCAATGCCAAAGACTGGTATAAATGCTTAGAGCCCAACTCCATGACTACATGAGCTCAGTTGAAGACGACTTTTCTAGAAAGGTTCTATCCTACGTTTGAATACACGATTAGCATAAGAAAATCGCATCAATTCAAGAGGATGAAGAGAAACTCAGTGCCACTTGTAGTAGATTTAAACGGATGATTAGAGCTTGCCTCCATCATGACTATGTGGAGAACCATTTCAACACCTTTTTCTACGACGGTCTCAATGACTCCACCAAGGCACTTCTAGGTTCGGTGGTCGGTGGGAAACTCTCCGAAGTCCTATGCAATCAAGTGAAGGCCAAGATTGAAGAGGTGGCCAAAAGAAGGCCAAGATTGAAGAGGTAGCCAAAAATAACTCTTCGGGTCGAGCGAGGAATGGTGGACTACCTAGGGGGATGATCGACCCAAGTAACTAGGACTGTATTGGTGCAAAAATTAAAGCAATCATGGATAAGAAACTGTAAATGTTCAAGCTAGCTCATGGTAGTTCCAATGTATCTGCTGAAAATAAGGCAAATCCATGTAGAATTACGGGGGCACTAGTCACAATGCATCATATTGTGGGGGTTTGAATATTGAGCATGTGGTAGTTGTTGACTATAGGGGCGTGCAACCAAGAAGGGGCTCCAGTCATGATATACAATGGTTACGGCTTCCCGAATGTGTGGTGGCCGTGGATTATGGTGGTCAAGGTGAAGCATATGTTCATCAAGATTCATAGAACAACCAACCCGCTAGACCTCGCTTCAATCTCAATCCTAGCCAAGGAAGCTTCAACCAAGGTTACAACTCCAACAACCATGTGCCTTATAGAAACCAAGTCAGTTGGAGTTTTCCTAGGCCTAATGGGAAGAGGCCATACCTCCAAGTACCAAGACCCAACCCCAACCTCCCCTATCCACCTGCACAACCACCACCAAACCCCTCTCCAAACCATGATTATCTTTCCACTCAAGTGAGCTCTCTTGCTCAAGAAAACCAAACCCTCTCCTAAATCGATCAAATCTTGATGACTCAAATGCAACAACTTCAAGTCCAACAGAAGATGTTTGAGTCTCAACTTACTTGGATAGCCCGCCCACCTCCATTATTGTCATTTCCATCCAACCCTCAACCCAACCCATTCACCCAACCTCCATCACCTAACACCCCCAACTCTAACCCTAACCATCATAGTTGCAAGGCGATCTTCCTCAGTTCAAGGACTTCGTACTCCGCTCCGGTTGTGGCTCTAAGGGATGATTTCGGGGAAGGTTCTTCAAAGGGGAATGATCTTTACGTGAATGTTGAGCGTGGTGATAACTTTTAGAGGGGAGAAGAAGAGGATGCTGTTGAAGAGGGGAGTGAGAAGAAGGATGAAGAAGTTAAGGAGAAGAAGAATGATATGGTTGATGAGAAGAAAGATGAAGTGCAAGAAGGAAGCGAGAAGAAAAAGTATACCTGTGCAAAATAGGTAATCAGATATTTTATTCTTTTGGGATTAGTGGATAGTTATAAAGTGATCTACCAATGGGTGGTTACTTGTAGGTGGGCTTTCACCTATAGGTGGGTAGTTGTCTGGAGGTGGGAGGTTGTTAGTAGGTGGGTAGTTTTCAGAGATTATAGGAAAAATGGTAGAAGATGGAGAGTTATCTAGATCATGCAAGTGGATGATGGGAGGTCAACTATTTGACTTATGACTAGTCAACAATCTTAGTTGGCTTTACGTAGGGTTTTCTATAATTTATTATGGTACTACATATATAGTACTGGCCTATAAAATTAAAATATACGAAAGGTTTAGTTAAAAATTACTTTAAAGTGTCGTTTGCATAGTGAAATTCATTGTTCTTAAGCTTCGAATTTAAGGAAGTTTGAATATAAATTTAATGATTCTTAAAGACAAAAGAGTATTATAAGTGTTACGGTAACATTTATTTATTCATTTAGTTATTTAATTATTATTGTACAATTACTTAAATATCGCGTTGAAGTTCATTTCCCGCTAACCTTGACTTCCGTTTGACCTTGATTTATAGTTGAGGGGCTTAGATGACTTTTTCTTTCTACTTGTCCATCAAGTAACTTCTTTCATAAACCCTAACTGTTGGTCATCCCACTCTTCACCACTATGCTCTATACCACCCATGATCTCCCTATAAAACTAACCCATGATCCTTGATCAACCACAATAAATATCTCCTGCAGAATTCATTTACCTCTAAGCCTACACATTACCTACCGAAACTTTACCCTAATTTACACTCATTATACTTCCAAACCACATACAAATAGTTACTCCTTCAATCTGAATTCACTCCACAAATACGTTAATCTCGCATTCGTTATAGAATCATATATTGATTTCATTCTCCGCATTTGACTTAAGCGTTATCGGAGGGGCTTTCCGGGAGATCACCCCCCGGGAAAGGCTAACGTGTTGTGGTGTAGGAATTGTAGTGACTAACGTGGTAGGATCATATCATACATCCTGATCATTGACAATTAACTTTTATAACGCTTTATCTTTAATTATATAAGAGTCTTTTGTACATTCAACTTTTATACTGAAATAGTTTGGCACCGTCTGTAGGGACAGTGTTATAAATATTTAAATCGAACAAAAAGTCCATAACTCCCAAAAAGAATCCCACACAAACCGCTACCGTGCCTAGTACAAATACAGATACACTCGGCCAAGAGCTGGATATATTGGCACAACATCTCACTAATACCTTCACTGAAAAAATCCTCGCCATTGTAAGTGCTAATAACCCTGTCCCTCAACAGTAGGTATTGGTCGACACGGCGACCCAAATCAAGAATCTCAAGGAAAGGATAGAGCCTAGTAAAGATGTCTCTACTCATCATAACTCTAATGATGGTGAAAATAAGATCTCCCGTTCCAGCAAAAGGAACTAGAGGAGAAGAGAAAGATCGAAACTTCGAAAAGGCCAAGGCAAAAGTAAATGGGAGGAACATGGTGAGTCCAAGTCCGAGACTCAGGATGCAAAAAAACATATAGAGGACAAAAAAATGAAACAATCAGAAAGTGTCAAATCATTCATGGACACAAAGCGGGACGAGAGGAAGATGACGCGGCTTACCAGGTCTAACCGTCTAGTAAGCCCCATTAAAACTCCACAAACTAACATTAGGCGAGGAAGCCCAAGCGAGGCCCCTATGTTGCTTACTTTCCCGCTATCCGCCGAGATACTAGCTGCATCCAATCTGCAAAGATCAAAGTTAGTAATATGATAGCCTTTGAAGGAACGAAATGCCCGAAAAAACATATTATAGTTTACTAGAACTTGATGTTGTTTTACTCTATAAATCCCGCCTTATTGTGTAAGTTCTTACCTACTACACTTACTGGTATTGCTTTAATTTAGTACACTTCGCCTTTAGTCGGGAGCATTCACACCTTTGCCAAATTGGAAGCTAAGTTCAAAAGACATTTTGTGGCATCGAAAAGACAAGAGAAGTCCAACTTCCATTTGTTGAGTATCACACAACAGGAACGGAGTCCATCTCCACTTACCTTAAAAATTTTTATGAGGTTGTTCTGTAAGTGAAACAGCCCAAACCAGCATAAACGATATAATAATACTGTCTACAAATCACAGTAGAAGACTTATAGAAGTCTGGGCTGAATTCGACCTGTGGCTCAATAGCCGAAGCAAATCAATATCAGAGTGTTTAAAACTTTTTACATAATTAAGTAAATACTATTTACAAAAACATTATGAAATTATTACAATTTAATTTTCAAATATCTAATTTACAAAATGTATTTAAAAAAGAAGTCCTCGTCTCGCACGTAACACATAATACATGTAGGCATGTCTCCACAGCTTAGCTAACCTATAAATGGATCTATCTCTCGTAAGGGATAGGCCCTATCAAAGACTGTCAACAATTGAATTGTTGAGTAATCCAACAAACTATTACATTTATATACAAGTCATTAACAAACATCTCCAACTTAATCTTTTGCTCATTTGGTATCTCCTTATAGAACATTAATTTATCAAAACCTAAACTCTTTTAAAAAAACCGTTTGGTATCGACATAAATACGATAAAGAACCTTTGGTTCATAGTGAATCAAAACACGGCTATAACTTTACAAGTTTATAGCGAAAATCGAAATAGGACTATTACTTTACAAGTCAATAGCGAAACAATACGACAAATGAAACATATGATTTCATTTGCGAAACAAACAAAACTATATATAGCAAACGTATTTATTCAAATCTCATATTAAAACAATGATATAACAACACTTAAAAACGTCTGAATGTATGTACCGTCAGGAAGTAGGCTTGATCTAAATCTTGAGAACATGGGTGATCGCCATCACCGAAAATACGGTTCTTGCAAGTACAAAACGGGATCGAAAGCTCAAGACCGATCCGAAGAACCATTCCCTATTATCAAGCTATTGGATTTCACAGTAATCCGGATATAAATATCCATTGCCAATTCCCCAAAACGAACATTTTTTCGAACATTTTAACATAAAACGAATCAATAAATCACTTGATTTTTCTTTAAAATTAATAATCATAACTCATTTTCATAGTACAATATTGAAAAGCTCATATATATAAATTAGTGAATATATGAAAACACAATTTTGATCAAGAACTAGAAGCAAGGTCAAATAAAGTCAAAATCCAAAATTTTGGAACACTAAAAATTATACGATTTTGCTCAAATATCAATAGCAGTAATACCACACCTTATAAACCATAACTTAAACTTTGAATACTTAAATTAAATTTAAAAGATAGTAGTGTTTGTGGATTACCTTTCTATGCCATGAATAACAATCAATAATTAAAATACCAATCAATTCATCATCAACCATCAACATGTAAAAGCTTGAGTTACTATCGATGGAGTTTAACAAATTTTCCCCCAATCTTAAATCCCAAATACGCAACTTATATCATACCTAAATAATATCAACTAATCAAAAAACCCAATTGATATTTATGTTGCCAAATTTTATACTTGAACCAAGAACCCATATTAATCAAATAAGGACCCATAACTGAATAATACCAATCGAATAATAAATAATAACCCTAAACACTTGATAAAAGTAGTACACAATTTGAACCCCAACTTTAATTATGAAAAAGTAAATCCAAAATGCTATTTTCAGATATTCAGGACACACTGTTAGTGTTTTGGGCATAACTCTCTCATATGAACTCATTTTGGGGCGATTCAAGTGCCCACCCGACCGCGGCTCGGAGGTCAACAAATCTTTTGTAGACACAAGAACTCAAAAACAATCAGAACTGCCCCGAAAATGGCCAAAACAGAATGCTTAGTTTCTAAACTGAATTTTCAATATCCAAAATACTAAATTTTATATTAGAAACCAAATAACCCAAATAAGTAATACTAATCTACACTAACAACAACCCTATTACTAATTGAATCCATATACTCATCTTAAATTCAAGTTGATACTTAAATTTGAATCAAAGACCCAAATTGAATCCACAAATACTAAACTACTTTAAAACATTCAATTTATACATAAATATAATAGTTTGTGGGTTACCTCAATCACCATTGAAGAACACACATGTAAGCTTCAAAAGACATGGCTGAACTAGCTAACTTCAACACAATCTTTAATCACCATTGAAGAACCTTCCAACTTTCAATCTTGAACTTTGATTTGAGTCACAAAATTCCCAATTTGATCTTGATAGATGAATCATAGTTCTCGTTTCTTCAATTAACCCAAATTTAACACTTGAATTGATATGAACCCTAACGTTAGTTATGATTGGAACTTGATGATACTTAATCAATTTGCTTCTAATAACTTAGGGCTTTTGATAATCAAAGCAATTGGAGTTGAATTCTGAATTTTGGTGTGTTTTGGAGTAGAAATCGTGATTCCATAAGATGGTGATGCTATCTCTATAAAATAGGGGAAATTTTAGTTTTCTGCAGAGGAAGTAAAGGATGATGATTCCTGATGATGAGTATTGAGGTTTATGAAGAGGTGGGTGATGTGCTCGTTTTTAAAGCATATTTATCTCCTCATTCTAGTGTCGAGTCTCGCGTTGTAGATTGCTTTTTACACACTTTGCGCATGAATTTACCTTGCTCTTGTCTCCATGGTGTTTGGAGGTAATTTCAGGTATTTTCGGAGATTTTACACACTTTGATCGAAGATTAGAATCGACGCCTCTCCAAGAACTCTAAGTCACAACCAAGAACCTTGCAAAGTTCAAGGACCTTCCGGTCCTTCAAAGACATGGTTTGGGATGGAATTCAAGCTATTCGACCTCCCATTCGGTCGAATGGGGTTCTGCATGGGCGAATGGAGTTGCTACATGATAGATTTGGCTTAGAAAGTCACTGTTTTGGGCGAATTGAAGAACCATTCGGACGAATGGAGTTGATTCGGGCGAATGCTCATAGGATTCAGGCGAATGGTCTTGTGATGCTCAAGTTTGATGCTGAAACGCACAGGAAAGCTCGAATGTACCTCCATTCCGGTCGAATGAGGTACCATTCGAGAAAACCATGGTCCTATTCGGCCGAATAGAGGCCCCAGACTGCGGCGATTTCTTTTCTTCGCAAACCAAACTCCGAGGGCTTTTAGGGCATTTTACCCCTTTTGTTCATTAGCTTATACATACCCCTCATTTCTGTAAAACCCTGGATTCTAGGGGGGGGATGCCTATTATGAGAGCTCTTATGCCTCACTTTAGAACATCAAACATTTATTTGTTTTCTTAGTTTTAAACCCTAGATTAGATTTAGTGTTCTTCATTTATGCTTTGTCACATTCAAGCTTCTCCATTTATGTAAGTTTATTTCTTAAATGCTTTAATGTCTTTCTTTCTTTCTTTTAATGCTTTCTTTAATGCTTTCTTAGTGTATATTTATTGTTTTATTGTCTTTCAAGTCTTCTAATGTTTTCTAGAATAGATTTAATGTTTCCCATGTTTATTACTTTTGGTTCTAGTATGTTTGAGTAGTTTTTTTTAGGGGTTTTAGAATAGAGAAACCCTAGCTTTGGTCTTGTGTTCAATGTTTAGGATTAGGGTTGAGGTTTATGATGATTGTTGATAGATATTCGCTTCGAATCTTGTCCTGCCACTCCTAGAGAGACATAGGGCGATTATAGGTTCTTCATGTGGCTTATAGGGTCACCAACTTCCTCTCGATATCTAGAGTGTCTCTATTGATTATCGTTCGAACTACCTTGACCTAGCTTATCTCCATTTCTAATAGACCATCTTAGAGTGGACCTAGTCTAGCCCCCGCTTTTCTTTCATTGCTTAGTTTCGTTCTTTATTCTTATCATTAGTATAGTTCACCCACCTTCCAACCTTCCATATAATTATCCTATACCGAGCTTAGAGTCTAGGATCCCTTGTCCTTGTGGTTCGACCCCCGACTTACCATTACACTCGTTGTAGTAGTATTAGGGTGATTATAAGTATTGTTTGCATAGCCTTGGTTCTTAGTGTTTAACGATGTGCTAGAAATCTGCTATTAGTGGGTTAGTAAATAGATTTAAACATACTCTAAAAGACTCATGCATTATTTTCATCTATTTTTAATTACGTTTAGTGTTCTTTGTATTACTTACTTCAATCCCAAATTAAATACGCTGATATTTAAATAACAAAATATTGTTCTGAGTCCCAAAAAAATAACATACTTAAAATTTAATACCCAATTTAACTTAATAATTAATATTAATTAAGTGGCTAATTTAAGGGCTATTTCAGTAAGTGCTAGACTTGGAAGAGTCAGTCTCCCTAAACGCGTTGATAAACGAATGTGGTCTCCCAAATTGAAGTTCCAGCTAGTTGAGAGTCAAGTGAAGATGTATGCAGAGGCGATAAGACAATGCCAAAGCTATGTAACTACCTCTGATATATGTCAAGTACATGATTCAAAGATACGGAAGCATGATAAGCGGGATCAAGGGCAAAAGTTCATCAAAAGCCCATAAAGACTATGAGTATTAATCAAGAAGAGAACGAGAATATCCTCCTTGTCATCAAGGTCCTCTTTCCGAGATGAGTCCTCCTAAATCAAGACATGTTTATATCACGAAAGAAGAACCCTAGACGAGGAACTTACGGGATAAAGGTAATGATCCCCGATTCAATAGAAACAGAAGATACATCTTCTTTGTTATCAGAGATGAGCTCCCCATACCGCCTACTACAACTCTTTATGATCGTCGTAACTACAACTTGTGGTGCGATTATCACAAGGAAAGTGCCCGTACTTTGTCACAATGTAGGGAACTCAAACGTATCCTACACCAACTTACTGAATAAGGCAAACTAGGAAGGTTCTGAATCGGAATGAGTATGGTTCTCGTAAACAATGAGAGAAGACCATACCGTTTGAGGCATAAATCTCCCAGAAAAGATGAAAAAAAAAGATATTTCTAATGATACCCATGGAGTTATCAATATGATAGTAGGAAGTTTCTCTAAAGAATACTCCACTATCAGGGCTGCGAAAGATAGTGTCCATACTTTGCTCAAGGGGCCACCAAAATCAACTTTAGGAGGCCCTATGATGAAGTTTGAAGCCACTATCTCCCGGCCCTTACAACTACCTAATACTGTAAGTTGGTAGTCACAATCAAAAAAGGCCAAATGAAAGTTAGGCGAGGTCTCATTGATACTGGAAGCACAGCTGATCTCAATAACATAGATTTTCTTAAACAAATGAAGTTTGAGGAAAAACATCTACTTACTAGTGACAAACACCTCATTGGCTTTGGAGGCAATTGAGTTTTACCCCATGGAACAATCATACTACCTGTATGTGTTGGGGAAAGGGTAGTTGCAAAACAATGTCCATTTGCTTTACCGTGGTCGACCTTAATTTTTCCTATAATGCTATCATGGGACTTTCTCTCATAAACAAGTTAAAGGGGAAATTCTCTCCACATTAACTCTTGCTATAATTTGAGTAGGATGATGGAAAGCTGGGAATCCTGAAGAAAGATCAGAAAGTAGCTTGTCAATGCCTTATTAATATTAAAGCATGGCAGGGCTCCTAGAGTATCTCGGAAGATTCAAAAGTGAAGAAGTTGCAATGCTCGTAGAAGAGGTCATACAAGTAATCATCAAGATCATCAGGACCATCAAAATCATTACTAGAAGTACCTAGTTTCGCGTGTTCATTCAATCATCAGCTATCAGGGATCATTATAATTTTTGAATTGTTTATGCTTCATTCAGTTCCATTTTTCGTTAAAGTTTGCTCAGATTTCCGTATCATCATGATACTTCCATTTTCAATTGAGGTTTGATTTGATTTCTATATCATCATGATACTTTGCATTCTAGGTTGCAAATCTTGCTAAATTCGATTTTCAAAGAAAATTGGAATCCTTATCAGAAGTCCCTGGTGATTGACAATTGGGCAAAGCGAACCTATGTTCCCTCCAAACATTTATTAACTCTTTCGAAGGATTCACCAAGTATGATTCCTTATTAAGAAGTCCTAAGTGATTAACTGCTAGGCCAAGTCATCATTCAAGCTCAAATGTTGGATCATCATGTGTGGCTCCAAGGCCGAATCATCAAAAGTAGCTTAAAGGAAAAATATTTATAATTCATGGGGTTACCACCAAGTATGGGCCTACAGAGGTATGTTTGTTTCCCGCACAAAGATTGATACTCTTGCTATGTTAAATGACCTCTTCAATCATTCTTCATGTGTGGGTCTAATGTTATGGGAAAAAATAAACTCATAACATGTTCAGTCATCACCCATTGTATTTGGGTCATCTAAAAGTCGGACCCAGTTTATAGGGTCTAGATCAATTTAAAATTAATTATTCTAAGTACTTGATGATTTGTGAGACATAGGTATTCTGCTATATCAAAAAATCTGACCCTCTTATGTAGTTCAAAATTAAAAATTGAGTAACTATTCTAAGTAAATGTTCAAGTCGAGATGTGTGCATTTCGTGTCATAATAAATCAAGTTCGGGTCATATGAAAGTCGAACCCTCTTCAGGGGGGTTCAAATCAAAGTTGATTACATTTTTCTAAGTATAGAAGAAACTCCACATCTTAGTTTGTCTACCGCATTGATAAGTCAGGCCCCATTTTTAATGTCTACTGTGATAGGGATGGAAAAAATTCTAAGTGATTTCGAATTTCCATGACATCGTTTGTCCGTTTTATGTATATAAGTCGCACCTTCTTTTTCAGCTTAGAATGTAATTTAGGGCTAATTTTTTCTTAGTGTTGATTATTTTCTGGTCATGGTGTATCCTATTTGAAGCCCTACAAAAGTCGAACCCTATTTTTGGCATTGAAGATGAAATATATGAAATATTTTCTTAGTATGGAGCAACATCCGAGTTACCATCATGTCCGCACTATTGAAAATTTTGACCCTTCTTTGAAGATTTAATTTGAAAATCTCAAAAATTATTCTAAGTATTAGGTTTGCCGTGTCATCTCTTAAACGGGACATCGAAAAGTCGGACCCTTAAATGGGGTTGGCCAATTTGAATATCAAAAAATATAGTTAAGTATTTTACAAGAGCCGAGTTATCTGTTAATTGGTGGCCGTGACATGGAGGATTCGGATGCGATGAGGCGATCTATGTCATTGAGTAACCAAATTCCCTTGTCTTGGTGTTGTCATAAAATTCATATTAGCCATGAGCCATATGATCATTGTGGGAGATGTCCGTGTCGGACTTCCAAGTGGTTCCAATAATTTTGCAAAACATTCTAGGTATGAAAGAAAATTCGAATCTTAGTTTGTCTCCCTCATCAATAAGTCAAACCTTATCTCTAAGCTAATGATTAGAGTAAAGCTTAATTTGTTTAAGTAGGGATGTAACATCCGAGACATATGAATGCCGCGGCATGCGAAGTCTGTCACATTGAAGATGTGGACTCCATGTTGGAGCTTACCAAATTTAGTCCTAATTGTCCGTATTATTGAAGCTGCGAACCAATTGCATTCCATCTGCGTCATGGGATAATTGTCCGGGTCTTCTATGAAGTCGCGTAAGGTTCATCAAGTTAGAAGAAAATTATTATAAGTACCATGAAATTTCTGTAACATACATGGTAATTCCGTGACATCAAAAAGTCGGACTCCCTTTTGGATTCCTCAGTGAAAAATGGAGAAAAACATTCTAAGTTTATGATACATTCCGTAATGTCCAAGGTTCAGAATAAGAGAGGATTCAAACCCCTTTTTATCCCAAGAATAAAAGTGGGGCTAATTTGACCAAGTATTTCAAGTCGCGTCATCAACTGTCCGATTTATAAGTCATTCGAAATCCATTTTTGGGGTCTAAATAATTTATTTTCCAAAGTCGTCTAAGGGGTATGGGGGTTCAATATATTGTACTCCTTGGCATATAATTTCTATTGTAATTCGTGGCATATGATACGAAAAAATCCGAGATTTAAAGAAAAAAATTAAAAAAAGAAAAAAACTAAAAAAAGAAAAAAAATTAAAAAAAATTAAAAAGGAAAAAAAATTGAAAAAAAACCTGCATCATGACAAAGTCGGACCCAATTATGACATTAACATATGTCAATAAATTTTCTAAAGTTATAAAGGATTTCCGTGTCATAGAGTCAGTGTTTGTGAAATTTGGCCTGGAAAATTCAATCAAACCGGAGTGCGTCATAGTGCTACACAAGGAAACAACTATCTCAGTTGGTCTAATGCTCTGTATGCACGCGTTCAGGAGGCGTCGTGTTGAGACTTGGTGGCAAAATTTTGTTGTACGTGGTGCTGCTTCATTTTGTTTGATCGTAGCAATCTTGGAAATGTAATAACTTTATCGTTACAACTTTGAATTCGACATATGAATACTCGATTCGAAGCTTACGAAACGAATTTTAATATTTCATTAGAAGATCCACCAAATTGTGGGTGCGTTGATCTCCATGAGCATCTGAGTGAGCTCTTCCAAGATCGATGCTTCTTACTTAACTTAGTTCTAAATGAGTGTTATTTCCGCATAAAGAAAATTGTATTGATTCAACTAGACGCCTCTCTTACACCATCTTTCATGCATGAGGCTAAATATTTCGGTAATATTTATTTATTTATTTTTTATATAATTATTATTGTAAAATTACTTAAATATCTTATTGACTTTCATTTCCTGCTGACCTTGACTTATAGTCAAGAGGGTTAGATTACTTTTCCTTCCTACTTGTCCATCAAGTAACTCCATTCATAAACCCTATTTGTTGGTCATCCCACTCTTCACCACCATGATCCTTGATAAACCTAGAGGTGTTCATTCGGGTAATCGGGTCGGTTTCGGACGGGTGTCATTTGGTTCGATTGAATTTTGGATCGGTTATTGATCGGATGCGTGTTACGGTAGGTCACATTCGGGTCGGGTCGGTTAGTCACGGTTCGGTTGAAGATAAGTTATTCGAGCTATCGGGTTTGCATCAGTTTGGTGTCGATTGAAGTTCGAGTCGAGTGTCAATCGGTCTCGGGTTGTTATCGGTTAACAATTGGTTCGGTTTTTATCGGGTACAGATCGAATTTGGGTTTTTTTTTAAAGTAAAATTCGGCTACGAGTTACTAATTACTATCGATCGAGTCAATGTCACATTAATTTGCTAGTCATTTTTTAATTCATGACAATATTCTCTTTACTTAAGGGAAGTTAAAATGCAAATTAATTAGCAATTATTACTTTGTTACTTTTACTTGTTTGACTGTAAATTAAAATTAAAGTTCTATCATTTTTCATCCAATTTGATTAAAAATAGTTTATTAGCATTAATAATTGATTATTAACTCTAAATATAA
This sequence comes from Amaranthus tricolor, assembly GCF_026212465.1. Classification (NCBI taxonomy): domain Eukaryota; kingdom Viridiplantae; phylum Streptophyta; class Magnoliopsida; order Caryophyllales; family Amaranthaceae; genus Amaranthus; species Amaranthus tricolor. The sequence continues at coordinate 19,988,440 of NC_080047.1, forward strand.
AAAACAATGTATTTTTAAAATTTAATTTATGAAAATATCTATTGCTTTATTAGAGTAACTAATAACATGATTGAATATGAGTTGATCATACTTCTATGTTAGATATTGGTTCAGGTTTACAGTAGTTCGATTAAAAATTGGTTGGGGTTAACTTGGTTATAGCCAGGTTGAGTTTTGTTTCGAGCATGATACGGGTCAGATATGACTCGATTCGATCACTATTAGGTTCGATTAATCTCACTCAACGGTTAAATGTCGGTTATAAAAATCGGTCGCAGTTCGGGTATGGTTTCCCATTTTCGGTTGTCAAGCGGTTCAGGTGCAACTCCGGTTCAGGTGATGTCGGTTCGATAAATTTGAAAAAGATACGCATTTTCGGGTCGGATAAACTTTCGATTTCGGGTCGGATCACATTTGAACAACGCTAGATAAACCACTATAAATATCTCCCATATAATTCATTTACCCCTAAGCTTACACATTACCTACCGAAATTTTACCCAAATTTACAGTTATCATACATCCAATCCACATACAAACAGTTACTCCTTCAATCTGAATTCACTCCACAAAGACGTTAATCTCGCATTCGTTACTGTATCATACATTGATTTCTTTCTCCGAATCTGACTTGAGCGTCAGAGGGGCATCACCCTCGGACAAGGCTAACGTGTTGTGGGTCAAGAATTGCAATAACTCATGTGGTAGGATCATATCATACATCCAGATCAATAGACTTTTATAACGCTTCATCTTCGGGTATCATAAAAGTATTTTGCACATTTAAGTTTCATACCGAAACAATAAGAGCTCTACTGGAAGATGAGACAAAGGAGCATTTCATAATTTTTTTAAAGAAAAAGCGATATTATGTAAAGAATGATGATATTTAAGTGAATTATTTTTATTGGAATTATGTTACTTGTAAATTGTTAGTGCTGAAGCGTGAAGTCTAGTCATATATGGGCTATATGAGATAACCACGTGAAAAAAGAATTAAAAAAGTATAAATAGATAAATTAATAAATGTACAGCATAAAAAGTATTACTATTTGATGATAAATAAATGCAACCCCCCGATTTGTGTTTGTTCTCTCCTGGGTGGTGATCTCCCAGCGATCAAACTAGGACGCCAATTTCCAACTCTCACGGTTTTATCACGTGCTATTCGACTATTAGTTATTATCGAGTTTTATAGATTTTTTTGACTTTTGTCCCTCATAGTTTAGGGTTTAAAATTAGAAAAGTTTTGTACATATTTGTTTTTCACTGTTATAATATACAATTATTTTAAAAAAGCATTAAAATTCTTAAAAAGCAATAAAATAGTAAAATATTTTTACTTGATAATTACAATTAAGTATAATTCATCAGTTCCACATATAAGCGTAAGCAAGAGTGTAGCTCCAATGCTCCAAGGTGGGCTAGAGAAAGCCCGATCCCCTCATCCAAACACATAGTTCATTATATTTTCAACGTGATCCCTTACTAATTCACAATATTTAATATATAGATAAACTAAATATTGATAAATTAAGTGAAATTCAATGGTCAAGGTATTGGAGTTTAGACTTGAGGTATGTTTCAAATTTTTATGCTTGTAATAATGTTTTAAAACTATTTTTTTTATAAATATTTGTGAACCTTGATACTCTCACTTTCGACAACTTCTTAGCTTTACAAGTTATATTATAAAATTTTTATTAAAAAAAAAATCTTAAACTTTGTAAGTCATCTAACTATATATTTTTTTTATGGTATCAATCATCTGATTATAACTTTTTGATATGTAACAATTATCCGACTATACTCTTTTCCCCAGTGTATAGCTCATTAATTAAATTAATTGATTAATAGTCTTTTTTTGACTTGGAGAAAGCGTATGATATATCACGACATGTCATTTGGGATAGCCTCAAGGCTAGAGGTATTTCTTCAGTGTACATTGAGGCTATACGGGATATGTATGAAAAAGTTTCGACTAGCATTCAAACACCAGTGGGAATAACATAGCCCTTTCCGGTTAAAGTGAGATTGCATCAGGGATCGGCTTTAAGCCCTTTTATTTTTACTGTCATAATGGAAGAGATTTCTAAATCTATTTGGGAGACGGTACAGTGGTGCATGATATTCGCGGACGACATAGTGCTGGTAGGAGGTTAGTAACAAATTGGATGAGTGGAGGGAAGCTCTAGAAAGTAAAGGTTTGCGCATTAGCCATACAAAATTCAAGTATTTGCGCTGTGACTTTAGTGGGACACAACCGCTAGGTGAACCAGAGGTGTTCATAGATGAAATATTTGTTAAGAGTACAACAAAGTACAAGTGGCTATTGATCATTCAAAGGGATGGGGATATTGACGGGGATGTAAATCATCGTATACATGCGGGTTGGCTTAAGTGGCGAGCAGCCACCACAGTGCTATGTGATCGAAAATTCCCAAGCAAGTTACAAGGAAAATTCTACCGGGCGGCAATCAGACCTGCTCTGCTATATGGGACCAAATATTGGTCTGTAAAGAAGATTTTCGAACATAAGATGGAAGTTACAGAAATGTGTATGTTGAGGTGGATGTGTGGGCACACATTTATGGATCGAATTAAGAACCAAAAGTTTAGGATAAAATAGGGGTAGCCCCTATATCTGAAAAAATGTGCGAAAATAGATTGAGGTGGTTTGGTCATGTGTAGAGAAAGATTTTCAACGCCCCTGTAAGGAGGGTAGAAAGCATTAGGGTAAAGGGTAAGAGGAGTTGAGGAAGACCTAGGAGAACTTGGGATGAGCAAATAAGAGTTGACTTGCATGAGTTAAACCTCTCTGCGAACCTGACTAGGGATAGGAGCAGTTGGAGACGCCATATCCATGTCTTAGATTACTGATGTCCTCTTAGTTTACCTTTTAGTGTCTTTAACCTCTTGCTTTTATCGTTTCATTTCTATTAGTTCTTTGTTTTCTTTTGTAGTGGTCCTTCTTTCTATAGGCCTTTAAGTTATTTTTCACGTGTTATTACGTCTCTTTATCTTCCTCGAGCCGGGGGACTCCTTTGGCCGCGCTTTTTTTTTATGGGTATTAGTTGCCGCCATCTTTCTCTCCCCAGACCGTGGCCTTAGTTTTCTATGAGCGGGATATACTGGGTAGGATAATGATGATGATGATGATTAATAGTGTTTTAAGATTAATGTTCTCGCATTGTTGTTCTTGTATACTTCATTCCAAACTCCTATAATTTTTTATTATTTGGTCCCAAACTGAAAATCAAGGCTGGCCATAAGCAGGATGAAACAAAAGATTAAAAACAAACTTGCAAACACTATTTCAGTGGATTGAGTAGACGAGACGACTAGAGGTTGTTGATTATTAGAGCTGTTCAAAAGTGAGCCGACTCGAAAATCCAATTCGAAACCGAAAGCAAATCGACCCGAAAATGTGTTCTTTTTTTAGGTTTATCGAACTGATGTTACCGGACCCAAAGTTATACCCCAACCGGTTGACAACCTGAAAATGAGAAAACTGAACCCGAGCTGTAATCGATTTTCTAACCGACACGTAACTATTAACCGAGATTACCCAAACTTAATAGTGATCGACCCGAGTCACGTTCAAAATCGAACTCAATCCGGCTAAAACCGACTTAACCCAAACGAAGTTTTGATCGAACTACTATAAATCTGAACCAATTTTTACATAGAAGTATGATTAACTCATATTCAATCATCGTATTAGTTATTCTAATAAAGTCATAAATAGTTTAATAAAATAAATTTTATAAATACATGGTTTCATATTTTTAGAGTTAACAATCAATGGTCAATGTTTATTTAACTACTTTTAATCGAATTATATGAAAATTGATAGAACTTTATATTTTTAATTTCCGGTCAAACAAGTAAAAGTAACAATGTTATGATGATCACTAAATGATTTGCATTTTCACTATTTTGCTTTAAGTAAAGTAACTTTATCATCAATTAAAAAATGACTAACAACTCAATTTGATACTGACTCGATCAATCGTAATTAGTAATTCGCAATTCATAGCCGAATTCTACTTGAAAAATACCCGAACCCGATTTGCATCCGGTTTAACCGAACCAATTATTAATCGATGACAACCCGAGGCTGATTGAAACTCGACACGAACTTCAATCGACACCGAACTGATGCTAACTCGATAGCTCGAATAACCGATCTTCAACCGAACCGTGACTAACCGAGCCAACCCGAGTATGCCCCGTCGCAACACATATCCGAAATATAACCGATCCGAAATAAAACTGAATCGAATGACTCCCGTCCAAAACCGACCCGATAACCCGAACGAAAACCGACCCGATTACCCGAAAGAACACCTCTATTGATTACTTAGATTTGAATTTCTATGAGTATATATACTTCATGTAGAATTCTTTTTGAGAAAATGAGTAATACTTTGCACCAACCAAAATATGGTTCATAGCTCGATCTGTATGAAGAAAAGACAATTTTTCCTGAATCTAATGTGAAGATCTGACATTTATGGGCCCCACTAATACTACTACTGGGTGTAAATTGTTGACCTCCAAAACACAACTTTCCACCTTTTCCTTTAGGAAATGGCATATGTTTCCTATATGCTTCAATTATGAAAATAGTAAGCACAAGCTCCTTAATTAATTATGGGATATTATCAATGGTACCCCTGTATTATAGCAATTTATCAATGGTACCCACGTTAATTCCAATGGTACTTCCGAACTATATGCTAATTACAACCGTGAAACTATTGTACTTTTTTCCATTAAATGCCTGTTAAATCTTGAATTTGACCTAACCATGGTTAGTTTCTTCTTCTTCCCTTTTCCCTCTCCTCTTCCTGCTCTCCTTCCATGGCTGCTTCATCTCAGGTGAGATTTCACCATAAAACGAGTTGTTCGAGAGCTTGAGAATGGTAAGATTAGTCAATTTACCAATCCAAGATGGTATAACTCCACTCAATTTGTTGCTCGACAACGAAATCCAGTTCATCAAATTGAAAGTAAGAACATTAGGCATCATATTCCAACATTCAACAGCACTTTCATAAAAGTTCAAGGCCTTCTCAAACTGACCCACTTGAACAATAACATTCAAAATCAAGTTAAACAATCGAATAGTCGGTTTACAATTGAATTCATCATCCGTTCGATTAAACAAGTCAATGGCTTTCTCATGTAAAAAATTCTTTACCATAAACTTTAAACACTAAAATTAAATCTTCTTCTCTAAAAATATTTTTCTTACCAATTGGTAAGAACCCATTTTCTTGGATGAATTGAAAATACCCACCAAGATGAACAGAAAGAGTAATTCACCAACTTACTTGAAATAGTAAATAATATGGTATTGGGGTTCTTTGAGATGAACCCAGTAATGGGCATTACTAGAAAAATCCAATCTTTGAAATCCAACACATTTTTACGCTTTTCACCAAAAATTACACAGATGATGAAAGAAATGCACGGATTTATAGGTTAGTAATCAACATTTAACAACCTTTCGCAAAAGAATAATGTTCTGGATCAAATATGGAGGACTCAATAGTAGATTCTGATGTGCTCAAAATTAATACTAAATTTGCGGTCATCGTTTTTGTTTGTTGGGAATAAGTTTGTTCGCTCTTTTCTGCATATTCGGGTTGATCATTATCGGGCTTGAGATGAAGCAGCCATAGAACGAGAGCAGGAAGAGGAAAGGGAAAAGGGAAGAAGAAGAAACTAACCATGTTTAGGTCAAATTCAAGATTTAACGGGCATTTAACGGAAAAAAGTACAATAGTGTCGCGGTTGTAATTAGCATATAGTTGGGGGGTACCATTGGAATTAACGTGGGTACCATTGATAAATTGCTATAATAAAGGGGTACCATTGATAATATCCCATTAGTTATTTGTAATCCACCGGCTCAATAACCAACATTACTCCTAATAAACATTAGTGAATTCTAGGGCTCTAAATATGATTAACAATCCCATTTTGCGTCGGGTTTTATTGGGTTCAGATATCCACAAGTTCGAATTTTTTATGTAATATAACACTTTGATTCGGATCGATTTAGTTACATGTCTGTATCGGGTTAATACCATATTAGGTCGGTTTTGGATTCGAATCAGGTCAAATTTGGTTCTATATCGGGTTAATTGATTACAGTTCGGACCCAAGTCAGTTATACTGTAGAGCGAATGGAATTCCTATACGTCGGGTCGTTTATATATATATATATATATATATATATATATATATATATATATATATATATATATATATATATATATATATATATATATATATATATATATATATATATATATACATATATATATATATATATATATATAGATATATATATATATATATATATATATATATATATATATATACATATATATATATATATATATATACATATATATATATATATATATATATATATATATATATATATATATATATATATATATATATATATATATATATATATAGATATATATATATATATATATACATATATATGTATATATATATATATATATATATGTATACATATATATATGTATATATATATATATGTATATATAATATATATATATATATATATATATATTATATATATATATATATATATATGTATATGTATATATATATATGTGTATATATATGTATGTATATATATATAAATATATATATACATATATATATATATATACATATATATATATATATATATATATATATATATATACATATATATATATATATATATATATATATATATATATATATATATATATATATATATACATATATATATATATATATATAATATATATATATATATATATATATATATATATATATATATATATATATATATATATATAATATATATATATATATATATATATATATATATGTATATATATATATATATATATATATATATATATATAGTATATATATATATATATATATATATATATATATA
>NC_080047.1:20000539-20018039 GCF_026212465.1 Amaranthus tricolor
TTAAACATCAATAAATGCATGAATAGAAATGATGTTATCTTCAAGGAAAACAAGTCTGACAGTTTCTGCATGAAACAATAACTCACAGAATCTGAAATATGCAATATGATCAGATATCACTTTAGTGTTTAGGGTTCCAACTTCCAACAATCACTTTCTTCTAGGTATATAGCATTTCAGAAATGCCTTAAATATTAGATGAACATTGAATACACATAAGGAGACATATCTGGGGCTGTTAACTTGCTGAGTTACAAGTTGCAAATATTAAAAATATGACAGGCATTTAGCTGCATGCAAACATTTACCATAACTTTAATTCTTACCCTATAATTCAGGCAACATTCGTATCTCAAAGGTAGCTATTGCGACTGTTGAGACTCATTTGTTTTTCTTTACGACTTCCTACCATTTCAAAACGCTTCCTCGAGCAACTTCTGAATCCATATTATCTTCATCCTGAGACAGGCAGTCATCATCTTGCTCTGGCTGACTAGAAGAAGCGTTTCCAACACCGTCTACTTCTGGATCCGAGGAATCATAGTCCTTCGCATGACATAGAGAATTGAGGGTAGACGTGTGGTTTTCACTTTTAGAGGCATTAAGGTTTGCAGTGTGAATTGCCTCCTCTCCTAAATTTTGAGAAATGGCATTGCAGGGCTTTTTGTTTGAATCACCATACAGTGCTATATGCCTGTAATAGAGCTCCAATTCTTTCTCAGCAACAGCAATGAAATGCCTCACAGTCTCCAGTGACTGCTCGTACTTGGATTTCTCCAATGCCTGAAAACAAAGTACAGATATATTGGACTTGCCACATTGCTTTTACAGCCAGCAATGAGATAACCCGCAATGATTTTTTAAGGCAATCAATAAGAAAGACTAATTCTACTTCAGAAATAAACCATAAACAACTCAGACCAATGAATTGAGTCACACATATTATTTTTACCTATCTCAAGATTCCATCAAAACGCATTTAAGAGGACTTCAAACCTTATCAGATTATCAAACTAATCAGGTAATGCAGCTGCATCAAGTACCACCTATTGAGTCAAAATTTCATGATTCAACGAGGGAGATATCCAACAAAATACTATACACTTGCTTCATGAACATAAAGCTTTGCTAGAGTAGTTCGAAAAGAGTGGGATTTTGTTTAGACTGACGGCATAACGATGTTTCCATTCCCAGAGAAACTAAAGGAATTAATGCATTGACGCGCAAGCTGTCTGCTCGCACAATACAACATTGAATTGTTGAGAACATTTTCCAACTCCGCTCAATAACTGAGAAAATTCTTCATATTTTGTTCAACATTGAGCTATTGAACTTTCTAAAGTCTCTTACATTTCAATTGATATTATCGCCTCTAAGCAACTTTGAATAGCAAAAGATAATTTTCACATTGTAATATTCAAAATTTGTATGGTTTTTCCCCAAGCAAAATGGAGTACAAGAACTCAAATTTTGAATTCTTCCCATGGAATTTGTGCTCACCAGAAAACAATTGCCCAAAAATGAATACACAGATGTATTTGGTATCAAACTAATAACTATTTTGATATTATAGAACTTCAGTTAATTTCTAGTATAAAGGGCCCTAACACTCGAAACAAAAAACATAAACAGGGATGTAAGCCAGAATGGAAGAGATTACACGGTTACACCCCATGACCACAAAAATGTAAGACATGAAAACACATGCAATGTAGAGAACACACCTTTTTTTTGGACAATGTATCAATGGGAGACATAACTTCCGGTTGCACATAATTCTTTCCTCGATAGAATACAGCTGTGTCATCTCCAATTACTTGTATTGCTATCCCACCACTTAATCGCTCTATTTCTTTAACATATTCATGTACTTGACCCGGTTTACAAGGCTTAAAAAAAACTTTCACTGTTTCATGTTTCTTCCAATGCATATGCATGTTGAGAACAACTCCGCCAAAGATGCCTCTTCTCCCAACTGGAACATAATTAGATCTTTTCTGAGCCATCTTTCTAAAATAAAACTTCTCCTCGCCAGTAAGCTTGTGTGGTTCAACAACAGGACCCTGAACCTTAGGAACTTCATACTTTTTTAGCCGTTCAACCAATGAGGCCTCTTTGATTCTTGCCTGCAAGGGAGAGAAGAAAACAAATGATATCTAACTAATCTCAGTTCAAACATTATTGACGTGAAAATTAAATTGTATCCTACTTTAGTCCATTTGCTCACCTTTCAGAATAGGAACTATTATTTTATTCTCCCATGAAAGGAAGTAACAAAGGAAAGTCTGAACAGTATTTTGATCTAATATAGCATGTGCTATTCTGCTACTGCATTAATGGATTCCTTTTACCAATTTTTTTTTTACATAAAGAATTCACGAGGGTATAGGCCATTACATTGTACTTATATTAAAAAATCCATGTAAAGTACACAACCAAAAATCGAACCTACCAGGGATTTACTGCATCATCATTCTGTTAGAGATCCTTTAAATGACCAAGAAAAGAAAAATGGGCAAAAGAAAGAAAATGCAAAGGGAAGTTCACTCAAAGTTCATCAGGAACTACAGGTTTATATGAAACTAGAAGAGTTCAATATCATACTCTTTACTTACAATGCAGAGAATACCATGGTACGATAGAGATAGGACAAGACTCTCCGAGTGAGGACAAAAGTCAAGGAGGTGGATGCTCTTGCAAAGCTGGATAAAATTTCTTCAATGACAAGGAAAAGATTCAATGTTCTCTTGAGGAATCATTTTCAATGTAAAGGGACAACTTGACAATGAACAAGTTGTGGCAATATATTTAGGGCGGTCATTAGGATTTCAAGACCCGTAAAACATTAGTATTTTAAATAGGGGGCGTAATCTTAGCCATGGATACATAGTCTTGGATATCTATGTATACAGAGGGGAGCAAAAGAAAAGATTTGTAAAGCCAATGTGATCAAAAGGGATTTTTCAACTTCCGACTCTTCTCAACCCTTTGAAGCAAAAATAGGATATTCATCATTATTTATACAACAATGTATTTAGGATAGTCATGTGGACCTAACAGCATTGGTAGTATTCTGTATAGGAAAGTAATTTTAGCCACAGATATACTGCCTCAGATAACTATTTATACCTTTCACCCACCCCCACCTCCACCCCCCCAAGAACAGTTGTTTCTAAATCTATTGAGAGCACCAAAAAAAAAAAGAACTGTAAGATACTATAATCAAACGGCTCCTTTGGTTGTTAGTACATGTACTAAACAATGGTAAAGGGAATAATTTGTACTGTAATATAAGTGTACAAGAAATGTACCTTATTATTCCACGGTAATGAAACTTAGAACATAAAAAAAAAATTTATCAATATTTTCTATTAGTACCTAATACCACATTTTCAAATGGTAATTGGTGATGTATTGAAATAAATTTTCAAAGAAAATGAAATAATTGATGTAACAAGCATGACAATGAAACTTGGGAAAAGATTTCCCTACCAAAATTACACTAGTTTTGCGGTACCATTCCCACCAGATAACAGGCCCAAAAGGGATCTTCCCCCTATTAACTCTCCTCAAAATTTCAAAGTAGCAAAAGGGTAATCATCATCGTTTACACAACATTATCATCAGCATGTGGCCACATACATTTGGGAATATGGTTGTGGCATTGTTGTGTGATGTGGCCATATACAGCATGAATTTCGGAAACAATTCCAAGACAAAGCCGCTTAAAAATCCCAACTTTGTGAAGAGTTTCCCGAAACTAAATTTCTGCTCACTTCGTAATTTATTTTCCAAATTAAATCTGAAAATTTTTACAATATATAGATAAGCTCAATAAGCTTTGTCCCACACAAAGGATACCAGAAAATGCATGATAACTATAACAAAGAAAATTCACATTCCAGATAAGTTTTTCACAGAAGAAAAACACGAATACAATTGAAATAATTTAGAAATTAAGTTACTATGACTAAAACGTAAAGATACCTTTTCCAGCTTGTCTTTGATCCTTTCTTCAACACTAGCAAACTTTTGCTTTTTCCTCTTAGCTGTGAGACGTCGTGGATCTCTCCTATTCGCAGCTTTCCTCTTTTGTTTCTCCCTCATCCTCTGCATTTTAAGTCGTTTCTTTGTTTGCCATTTCTCTTTCTTTGGAGGATCAGATTCTTGCACTTCAAATTTGGGTTTCCCTTGCATTATAACCAAATTAACTGTACCATAACTGAAATTTCGTGAAACTAAAACGAATTCTGGTAGCTTTGGAGGACCCAATGTTCTCCCGATTAAGCTAGGGTTATGCAAAGTCAACCTGGAAGAAGAAAGAGAAGAGTTGAATACATGAGAGAGAATAGGGAGATATGCCTTCTGGTAAATGAAATTAAACAAGAAAAGTACCTAGAAAAAAGGAAATTTAATTGGGAAGATTTGCATAATGAAAACGATAACCTAGCAGCCCGTCGCAAGTATTGAAAGCAGGTACTTGCCATTCGAGAGTAGTGAAAATGGAGGATACACGTTACTCGAGTAATCTTCCCATCTTTAAAAAAACAACTAAAATTGATTAAGACTACACTATCACTTCCAAGCACTCACTTGCAGCAGGGAAGTTAAGGACTCCCACTGAGAAAGTTTTAAAATGACGGCAAGAATTAACGTTAAGAGGAACAAACAATCAACCACTACAATATTGCAACACAATCAATAGTAGCAAAGTGCAACACACAAAAAATTAATAGACAACTTACTTATCCCTTCTTTAGATTTCTTTCCAATTGGGATCTTCACAATCTCTTTAATCTAACTAAGTTTAAGACAAAAAGTTGTATTCAATCCATAAAACACGAGTGTTCGATCAAGCACTATCAAGCATAAGCATCAAGACAAAGCAATAGTTTCAAGATGCAACTACTCGCCCGAAAATTGGGATTGCTCCCTCAAACACTCGTACACATGTGCTCCTCTGCTCCTCCTCATTCCTTCCTATTTCATTGCATGCTCATGCAATTAGTCACTTCCATTCCAACTGCTCCTCTTACTATCTTTGACATATCAAAATAAGACTCTTACGTATGATTGCACAACCAAGCAATCCATATTCGACCTATGCACCTAGCCAATAAAAAGCATATGAACCCACTTTAGCCATCTATAAAAAATGTGGTTTAGCTTCATCAAATTCTATGGGCAATTTGTAAGCATGGGCGCATGTCCAAATCCTATAGAGTTTGAGCAATAGAAATACCAACTACTCCTTTTGTATTACGAAGTACCTGACAATAGATATTGTTAGCACCATTTGACTAACAACTAACTACAACTAAAGCCATCCATTTGTATTAATTCTTAACAAACTCTTAACAAACAAAGCCATGCTTATATGCTTACAAATTGTCCATGTATGCTTATGGCCAAACTTTTGTATGCCTATTAAATTGGAAGAATACGAATAACTATGATGCTAATGAGATGTAGTTTTGAGGTTCATGATGTCAGTGGGGTTTGGTTTTAGTGTCAATTATAAATACAAAAGCAACTTCAACTAGGTTTCCTAAATGTTTAATAGAATTATATATATTTCAATATAATTTCCAAATCAAAATCTTCCCATAAATTGTGTTCCTTAATACATCCTTTTAGCAAAAAGAAGTAAAAATAGGAAGAGGAAGACCCTTTATAAAACGTCTGCACACCAAAAAAAAGGAACATGCAATAATAGTATATACCAAGAGAAACATTTGTAATACACCCACCAAGACCCGTAACCAGAATGAGATTAATAGTGGAGCAATTCGAGTTTGCCTAGACTCCTTCGTTATTTCTTTGATTCCAATATATCCAAAAACCATCTAAAAATTAAAAGGTTGGCTGTTTATATAGCCTAAGCCCAACAACAAATACTATATATAACAACTACCGTAACTAACAAAATCGAAATTCGAAAGACTAATTAATAGTAAAACGTTAGTAATGCCCTTGGACCATTTGACCAATTCATAACATTACTGATCGCCTGAAGTTCCACCTTGCTCTCAGGGTGGATAAAAAATAGTTGGGCCTTCCACTATTAGCAACGAGAATGAGGATAAATGGTTGAGAAAAAAAATTCCCCAAAATAGCTGACTTGGGTAGATTATAGGAAAATTCAGTCAAAAAATAATTCACAAAAATTCGTGTGATAATTTGAGAAATAAAGGAGTCAAAACTAAAAATTAATAGTAGAAATATTTTGGAATGGGCTGAAATCCTCAAAAATTCTTGGGCTTAACATGGATTCAAAGAGTGCGAAATGGCCCATTTATGATCAGGTACTTGTACAGCATTGATGATGTCATCCCTTTGTTCAAAATTGAAAGCTATTGTCTCTTTTCCCAGCAGAATGTGCAAGTCATTCGTCATTTTCCATTCTATCTCGTTCAACCAAAGACTCTAATAATGTCAAATAAATTTCCCCCTTCTTCCTCTTGCCGGCAAACCGCCCCAGGTCCCTCTCACCGGTCAAAAGCCCAAGGTCTATCACCCTCCTTCCTGTTTTTGTCTTGCATTTTTTCACTCTTAGCTGCTTCCTTTGGGCTCCGTCGAATTCTCCATGGTTGGCCACTTCTACAGCATTCACTCTCCCTTTTCGGCTACCTTAACTATCGCCCAGACGCCGGCGACCTCTTGCACCACCCAAGAGCCACCTCCATTCCTCCCCTTTCTGCTTAATTCTTTTTCCCCACAAACCCTAATTTTGCCTTACCCTTGCTCATTGAATTTTCGCACCCTACCACACCATTCATGATAGATAATTACCATTAATTCATTCTTCATGTCTTGATGAGGATGGACAGTGAAAATCCTTTGTGACTTCAATCATGTTTCAACTCAAAGTGTAACACCCCTGAATTTCCGACCCCTAAACGAAACCAAAACCGTAAAAGACGAGAGGAAATTCGGGTGTTACATAAAGAAAAGGAAAAGAATTTAGATAAACGTTAAATATTAACTTTAAAAAGGTGAGTGGAAATTTCGACAGCATCTTTTCTAAAAATCGAACATGTGGTAGAACAATTAGCACAATAAAAACATTAAACTAATCTAAGACATCGTTGCCTTTAAAATCTCACACCACGGGGGGATGATTTGTCGCCGGCTTCTCAAATCAACATGCCAAGCATGGATCGTAGTTCCAGTGTCAACATTTGCGTTTTAAAAAGACTTAACTCCTTAAAACCATATAGAATTATAAACTACGTAGCAAAAATACAAATATACGAGGGAGGACACAAGGCCTCATAACAAAACATATACAACCAAAGTTTACAAAAGATAACAAGAGCTACAAAATCGAAAGATAGCGGTATGACACAGGTTATGCTTCACCCTCATCACTCTCCCCCAATGCAATGCAATGCAAAAGAAACTCCAATACCTGCTACGCCTGTCTATGATCCTCTTGCTGCTCGACATTAGACCAAAGGCCAATGTGTCATAGCAGGACAATCATAGAAAGTCATCAACAAACAAACATAAACACAACATAAGATGATTTCATAAGACACAAGCACAGATAGTAACCGTTTATGGGCCACTTATACTTCTTACTTTCATTACGTTCTTTCCATCCCGAACCATGTGTTCTTGGGTGGAATGCAGGTCTTCACGCTCCTCTTTTCAAAACATAAACTCTTGCAAAACACGCATAGTATCAACTCGACCAAGGCATTAACAGAATACCCAACATATGACTTTATAGAGCTTGTCTATCTTAAGGTAAGTGTGATCATAGTCTGTAATACCCTTGAGGTAACTTAACTTAGGCACACTTCTCACTAGCATAAACTATTCTATCAATAATTAGATGTTCTATTAATAAGTAAACGTTCTATCAATGTGTAAGCTTTCTATCAAAGAATGAACCTTCTATTATTAAATAACTTTCGATCAATGAATAAACTTTCTATCACTGAATAACTTTATATCAGTGGATCTTTTCTCTACTTTCTGGCATAGTGACACGGCCAAGGGCGTTATCGGCCACCCGGCGCCCATGGGAAAGTATGAGCTCATGCCCCACTCCAGCTGACCCTCTCGGGTCCTACCTTCGGAAAACTAACACACTGGGGTACTAAACCAGTGAAGTGGCCACCAAATTGAAGTTTGCAAGGCCCGCATGGTAACACCTCGGTCAAGGGGCAGTATCGGCCACCCGGCGCCCAATGACCCAAGCATGCTCATACCCCCTTACGGTGATCCCGTCGAACCTCACCTAGGGGACTACTAAATCAACCGGACATAATCCAGTTGAGTCACGCCAGCTAATCACAATCTAATACTTTATCAGATGGGAATAACTTCCACTTTCGACTATTAATGAGCGCCCTAGGACAGCAGTACGCCAAAACCCACTGAGCCACTCAACAAAATATGAAATTCACCTATAAAGGAGTCATTCTAACTCCAATTAAGGCATAATCTAATTCTTAAATAAATAAGGGGGAGCCCGCCTTCTACTAACACTCTCATTCTCTAAACTATTCTAAGCTCAGGGATTTCATAATCGATGGCCCTTCATATATAAAGTTTTCTCACTAGCACCTCATAGTTTCGATACACTACATATTATCATAATAAACAATAATGTCTTAAGGGAAATTGCATATAAGGGTTAATTACTGCGTGTACGTACCTGTAAGAGTCACTGCACGATCAAAAGTCACAAAATCACCCAACTAAGGCTCTACTTTCCTCTTACGAAATGGGCACCTATGTAAGTTATAAGTAGAACTAATAAGTTCCCTTAACTACTTTGCCATACCAAACTAAATACCAAAGTAACCACTATCACTCATTCAACATGAGTTTCCGATTACTCTAGCACGCACACAACTCATTCAATAAAAGTCAAAATCATTAACTCAACACAACATAAGTCTTTCTATCAATTTAAAGTAGAAGTATGTGTGAATCGTTTCTTTACATTAACTAATTTTGAGCATATCGGCTCGCGTTACCCAAAAATAACTAATCACAACTAAATCTTACAATTTTAATATAACATTAATATAACGATAAGGAAAATCTTAGAGTTATCGTATCGGGATATCATTTGTTACATTCTCCAAAGCTATTAAGAACTATAGTCAAAACAACACGATAAATAACTTTAGCAACCATCGACGATAAGTTGACATTATGCTCTTGGCTTACTAATATCATGTATCTATAACTTCAATAACAACCTAATAAGGGTATTTGTAATTCACAACAATCAAACCACAACAATTAGTAACTATTATTCCCAATTTAATCAATCAAAATCACTTTCATAGTCAACTAACATCATCACCATTACTAATTATTCACAACAATAACCAATCGACCAAATCTTAAAACAACTTTTAAAGTTATTTAATCAATCATCACCAAAATATAGTATAAAACACACACCATTAGTAATTTCATCTCTAAATCCAAACCCTAATTATTTCGTGTTCAAAGATAACATATTTAATTACTACTTATACTAAGATTCAAATAAACTAATACAAAATCAACACACAACCCATAATTTCAAATCACACTTCAAACCCTAAGTCATAAAATGTTTAATTCATCAATCAAATTCTTACCCACAAAAAGATTCAATGAAATTAACACAAAACCAACATCAAACTCAATACACTTAATAAAACTCCAATTAAAACTAGAAAATTAATTAGAGAATAAAAGAGATGGCTTACTAAGATAAAACAAGAGAAGGGTGAAGAAGGAAGGAGTTGGTATGGTGGTGTTGGGCTACTGCTGCCGGGAAAACCACCACGAAGGTGGCTGCTGCTGCTTGGAGACTCACGCTGCTGCAGGGGGGAGGAAGAGAACAAAGCAGCCATTGCTGCTGGGTGCCGTGAGGGAGGAAGGCGGGGCTTCTGCTACGGTGGCTGCTCACCGGTGGAGGAAGAATATGTGGCTGGTGGTGGTGGTGTGCCGCAGTGGAAACGAGAGAAGGGAAGAGGAGAGGGAAAGGGGAGGCGTGTTTTGAGTGAGTGAAGGAGTACTCACAAGCCTAACCATCCTTTTATATTATTTATACACTTATTTATTTATTTATTTACCTAGGTTCATCTTCTTGCGAGGCCCAACTAAAAAACTCACCTTCGTGTGCTCACACATTTTAATAAAATAATTATTTTGATTCGAACCTCTTTATTTAAAAATCGTAATTGAATTTGTAATATAAATATATGTTAATATTTAAATTCGTAAATAAAAGGAATTTATTAAAACTACTTCAAAATTAATTTAATATAATTATAAAATATCCAAAAGTTATTAAAATATTAATTAATGACGTCTGAAAATCTCGGGGTGTTACAGACTACCACCTTAAAAGGAGTTTCGTCCCCAAAACTAGAGTAATAAGAGTACAACTCATGAAAATTGTATTTCTAATAACTCATGAAGGGGTTTTAACGATTTTAAGCTCCATAATTGACTCAAGGATCGTGACTTTATTGACACTATTAACAAAAGGATACTCAATCTATCAGAATATTCATACATATCACATTTTGAGTATTTATAATCACCTAAATTGGCTCAACAACTAATCAAAAGCATGTAAATATCACACCAATTGATTCAAACAATCAATCAAACGCATGTAAGTTTGTGAAAGGTTGATATCATAGAGGCAAAAATGCGTGAAAGCGCAGGAGAAAATGCGTGTAAACGCGCGAAATTCTATCGCATTCTACCCCCCTTAAAACTTAGTTAGGACCTCGTAACTCACTGGCCTCGAAACATAGGCAGGGATAGTGTGGTTAGACCATGGAACTCTAATTATTAAATATCTCTGATCTCAGTACTACACACCTTAGTATCTAGGTCTCAATATGTTCTCGTAATAAGACAACTCTCCTCAATGTTTACAAAAGTAACGGATCTAGCACATGTGGCTTTTAAAAAGTGTATCACTTGAGCTCGTAACAACACGAAATGTCCTGTCATCAAATGTAATTCTTCAAACAACTTTTCCACTTCTACATGACCATCTAAGGTCGTACTTTGTGATAATCTTGTAATGTACGAAAGGTTTAACTATTATAATTTAAATCATAAATGGGGGTAAAATATCAAAACAACAAAGCCCTAAAAGTAAAGTGCACGAAGTTGCTTAACACTTAACTCGTATTACAATTAGACACCCTAGACCTAAGGATACATGAATCTTACAAAATTGGTTGGTCATCAACTCCCAAATCGATTCACCGCTAACCTTACTTATCATAACATAATCCTAACCTTTTACTTAACATGAAATGCTCTTTTCATTAATTATATATGATCAAATCATTTTATGACATTTTAAATCATACATCATGACCTGATTAGTAGATTAACAACTCAGATTAATAACTCATAACATAATACATGTTTCAAGTATATAATCCAATTATATATACCACATTTTAGCAAGTTACTGTAGTTAATAATTATACGTTCACAGCCATGATACTAATATACATATCGTAATTGTTCAACAATAACATCCCTTATCCATCATAATATCAAATTCTAATTACGAAAATATGAGGATGATTTAGAATCATGAAGGGCAATGTCAAAGGTTACTAATATTTTTTTCAGCTATTCACTTACACAAAGTGTTCATCACAAAGTCCACAAATTCCTTTTCCCCAATTTTCATACAGTTCATTCGCGGATGTTGGTTTAAATTAGTGGATGACACCATTTTTGACATCCTTTTGGAGCATGTCTAACGTTGTAATTCTTACCCACAACAAAACCAATATATTTTACTCAAATTCCAGAAGAAATATGAAATTCATTACACATATCAAAGGAATCACAAACAAGAAGTAAGGAAGATGAAGAAGAATAGGTATAGCTCACAAAAATGGGGGAAAGAAAGGAGGCGTGCTGGCGACTAGTGGTGGCGCGCAGGTGGTGGTCAGCCTTGAGGAGTAGTCGACAGGCTGGCAGGCGGCAGGTTGGTGGGTGCGGCTGGCGGCTGGATGTTGTGGTTGGTTCTTTTCGTGAGAGAGAGGGGTTAAGGAAGAAGAAGAGAAAGGGAGATGGAATTCAAAAATTTGAAGGGAGAGGGTGATATGAAAATGACGGTTGTATGGTGACTGGTGAGCAAGCAGTGGGGTAATCAATTAAAAAAAAAGCCTAACTCATATTTACTTGGTTACTTATTTACAAGGTCCAACAGCTTAACCCTAACCCATACTTGACTATATTTTATTAATAATAATAATAATAATAAGAGAAAATTACTTAAAACTACCTTTTTTATACACTACTTTGCAAAAAACTACCTTTTATAATTTTTTTTGCAAAAAACTACCTTTTATAATAGTTTTTTTTGCGAAAGACTACCACTTAACGTTTTTTAAGGGATTGACCGTTTATTTAAACGGTTGACCATCACGTGACTTGCACGTGATATTTTGAGGCTTATAAACCCTTCTTCTTCACTGATTTCTTCAAACCCTAAGTCTTCGAAAACCCAAACTCCTTCTTCTTCATCTTCGTTTCTCCCTTCTTTCTTTCTCCTTGATTTGGAATAATTAATTCAGTGAAGCAAGCCAATTTTTTTTGGAATTAATTTGGAATGTCTTCTTCTTCTTCTAGCGAAAATTCGAGATCTTAGAATTGTCGTTGTGGAGTTCCCTTTGCAAGAAGGGTTTCTTGGACCAAGGAAAATCCCGGAAGAAGGTTTAAGAGTTGCGTTTTTTATGATCCTGATACAAATTGGAGGGGATGCAAAAAGTTTGAATGGGTTGATCAACCTGAAATGGCTGTTTGGCAAAGAGAAGTGACGAACAAGCTTTTGGAGGAGAAGCGACAATTGGCAATGGAAATCAAGATCTTGACTTCAAGGGTTTGTTGCTTGGAACATGAAAAGGAACTAGCAATTTCAGATATATCAAGGATTAAGAAGAAATCGATGAATCAGTGTGCAAGCTTTGCGTTAGGGTTTTTCGTTTGTTTTTTGTTAGTGTTTGTTGTACTTATCAAGATTAGTATTTGAATTTTAGGACCTTAATCACAACAATTGTAACAATGTTCTAGGAATTTTATTTGTAACATGAGAATGTTGAATCAATGAATCAAGGATTTATCTTTTCCACTACTTTTCTTTGCAGGTACTGTGTCTGATTTTTTTGGTGTGTATGAGCTGGTATGTTAGCTGTTAATGGTTTGTCTGCTGTGTATCATGATGGTTGTGTTGTTCATGAATTTGTGGCTCTTGTTTTGGTGGTATGTTTGCTGGTATTGTGTTCAAGATTGATGATCATTTGCTTTGGTTTGGTGGTATGTTAGCTGGTATCTTGAATACTGATGCACACAGCAATTGATGCATTATATGAGCTGGTATGTTAGCTGGTATTTTGTTTTTGTTTGGATTTGCAGGTTTTGATGCACATAGCAATTGCTGCACATTGTTGATGCACATACAGCAATTCATGCACAATATTGATGCACATACAGCAATTGATGCACATTATTCATGCACATTATTCATGCACAATATTGATGCACTAAAACATTGAACATTGAATTGATTTGCTGCACTTAAACACTTGAATTGCTGCACTAAAACACTAAAACACTTGTTGGATGTGTTGCTTGGAATTTGTTCATCTTGTTTTGGTGGTATGTTTGCTGGTATGTTGTTCAAGACAATGCAACTTGCTGCATTGATTCTTGATTCATTGTCATTACTTGAACACTGATGTATGAAATCAGTTCAGTCTTGAATGTATGAACACTGATACTTGAACATGCATCCATTTTGTTCAATATTCATACATCTTGAGTTCAGCAGTTAATTCATACAATATTCATACATATTGAACATGCATCCATTGAACATTAATTCATACAATATTGAACAAAGGGAAAAGACTACCAATATTCAGCAGTTAATTACAAAGGGAAAAAAGGAAACAACAAAACCCATTCAACTCAGAAACTAAGAAATACAAAGGATCATTACTCAAAAATCTAATTCACGATAGTACATTCTTGAGTTCATTTGATACACTAATACGTTTCTTACATTAAGTAGACAAATTACATTCAACACATACTTTTGGAACTCTATACTTGACTTTGTTCATCCATTACATATGTAGTACTTGCATTTGTTGCACTTGTCATAAGTTGATCACTACTGGAGACATGCATGTCACTTGGTGTGGACAATTGAGTACAAGATGCTCCCGTTTTAGGCCGTCCACCTTTTGACCTCATCTTTGTTGACTGTGGTTTGGTTGGATTCTTGCATCTGTTTTTGTAGTGACCTAACTCACCACAATTACCACATCTCCGTTGCTTATATTCTCGAACAGCAGTTGCAGGCTTCTTACCTCCTTTAACTTCATCAGTTTCCTTTTTCCTTTTCCTTAATTTAGGCCTTCCAAGCATCTTTCGAAACGGTGGAGGAAGAGGTTGGGCTAATGTAGTTGTCGGCCACATTTCGCGTCCAGGCATTCCATAAAACTTAGGACCATACGTCTTGGCATACGTTTCTACAAGATACGCCTCATGGACAAATTCACTAGCATCTAATTTTCTAATAAGAATACAAGCCATGGCATGTTTGCAAGGGATCCCAATAAGATTCCAACTTCCACAAAGGCATGTCTTGTTGGTCAAGTTTACAACGTAACTTTTTTCATCATCATCCACCTCAAACTCAGACACATCTACTGGGATTACCCAACCCTTCTCGTTTGGCTGCACTCCTTTGCATCACATATCTCCTAATCCACTCCATAAGAGAAATAATTGGCTTCCCTCTAGCTTCTAATAAGACGTTGTTGAATGACTCACAAATATTATTCAACAACATGCCAGACTTACTCCTACTACAAAAGGCATGCCCAGACCAATGTTTTGCGGGAATAACAGATAAATATGCATGTGCCTCAACAGAAATATTCTTTATTGCAATCATTTCCTTATCAAAATGAAACTGTGCACGAAGATTTTACACAAATTAGTACAACATAACAGTCAAATATGGTATTCTACACATGATTCCGTACCTTGTTGTAAGATCTTGCTGCTCTCCAAAAGTGTTGTTTGTACAACTCTCCGGGAAACTTGACCTTGAAATTAGCCCAAATATGCCTACAACAAAACCTAATTTCAGCTTCAGGAACTACTGAATTCAAAGCTTCAATCAAACCCTGCAATGCCCATGAAGGTACAACATTAGTATTAGGTTTATTACATTAGTCACATATGAAACAAGGCTTGTGTTAACATAACGTTCATACCTTTTGCCTATCGCTCATGAAGGTAAAATCTTCACATCCAGCTCGTGCACAACTACTCGATGGACTAACCGACTTCAGGTCTTCTACGAGGAGATTTAGAAACCAAGTCCAGGTTTCTACATTTTCGGTTTCTACCACAGCCCATGCAACAGGGAAGATGTTATTGTTCCCATCCTTACCTACAGCAGTAAGTAAAACCCCAGGGAATTCTCCCTTCAAATGTGCCCCATCCACACCTATAATAGGCCTACATCCAGCAACAAAACCCTCTTTACATGCTGGCAAACATATATACATCCTTTGAAACAAGGGTGGAGGTGTTTCTATTCCAATGCATTTCACGATTGCAGTGCTTCCTGGGTTAAACCTCCTTATCGCTTCAGCATAATCCCACACCCTACTGTACTCTTCACTAGCATCACCAACGATCATTTTCTTAGCAATTCTTTTAGCCATGTAACACTTACAATACTTCACTTCACAACCTATCTCTCTATTAACCCGTTTCATAAATGCCCTTAAATCCCAATTTGGATTTTCCCTCCAATCCTCTATGTATTTCTCAGCTAAATACAACGCAGTGACTTTGTTATTAATGTGTTGGTGACCACAAGTGTGCTCGGGAATATAACTCCTTATTTGAAATGTCTCCTCATCTTTCAACTTCTTAGCATGAACCTTAAAATAACACCTCTTATCCTTCCCACAAACACAATTTACAATTCTAGCTTTCGATTTCAGACAATCACATCTATTGTAGCAATACACGGTTATCCTACTACTACCATTATGCAAGTAATAATAAATGTAACCACATTCAACAGCATGGTACCTTAATGCTTTTCTAAACACATATATCGAAGGAAACTTAAGACCTAACGACAAATTGATCTTACCCTTAAAATCAACCTCGGGATTAAATGTGGCACAGCTTACTATACCTTCCTCATCCACATTCAAAGCACCCAAATCATCATCGGACTCCAGTTCATCATCATTAACGTATATGTCTCTGTTGTTTTCTTCATCAATTTCCTTATCTACTATCAACCTAATTTCATCCTCACCAATAAAAACATCATCGAGACCATATACTACATTTTCTGCAAACAAATCAGAATCATTCGCATATTCATCCTCATCACTACCATTGTAATCATCATCACTGTTATCCTCAACCTCAATATCAGAAATTTGTTGCTCTATTTGGGCTATCTCATTTGGTGTAAGGTTTAGGGCAGAAAGAGAAGCTAAGGTAGTTGTTTCAGATCTAGGGTTAGCACTTACACATTCTTTATAACCCGTATATGTGTTTGGTGGTCCCATTTCCCCAACAACAGCATCTACATTTGGTGTTTCCAACTCATACACTAACTCATGTGCCACATCAGATGTATCGACCTCCAACTCAGCTACCCTAACATTACCCAAATCATTTGCCAACTCAGAATCCATCTTTTTCGAAGTAGTTGGTTTTTTCCAGATTTTCAATTTCTTCATGTTATGGATTTATCTAATTTAAAGAACCCTAATCAATTATTCATAGACAACAACAATCAATTTACAAATTAAACAATAATTTACACGAAATTCAACATTAAAAAACGCAGTGACCAAAATGCAAATTTGAAGAAGGATTTCAATTTTATCGAAAAAAAAAACTGAAATATATAACCATTAATGAAGAAGACATACCTTTAAATGATGAAATCTTCAAGAGGAAAATGGAGCAAGGAAATGAGAAGGGAATAGAAGAACTTAGATAGAAGAATTGAAGAGCAGAGAAGGTGAAATTCGCACTGTTCTTTGTGTTTTGGAATGAAATGGCAGCAATGAAGATGGTTTAACAAGCTTAGAACATCACGTGCAAGTCACGTGATGGTCAACCGTTTCAATAAACGGTCAAACCCTTAAAAAACGTTAAGTGGTAGTCTTTCGCAAAAAAAAAAGTATTATAAAAGGTAGTTTTTTGCAAAAAAATTTATAAAAGGTAGTTTTTTGCAAAGTAGTGTATAGAAAAGGTAGTTTTAAGTAATTTTCTCTAATAATAAATAATAAATAATAAATAATAAATAATAAGCGACTACTTAAATAAAATGAACATAATTATTATTAAAAGTATTATATAATAGCTAATACAAATATTTGATGATATATTAAAAATCATTTTCAAAAATGATTTAAATTATTTTACTAACGGCAAATAA
>NC_080047.1:20027631-20097883 GCF_026212465.1 Amaranthus tricolor
CTAGTCTATTCAAATTCTTGCTGACAAATCATCCACGGGCATATAGTCTCAGTTCTATTTATTTCCGTGTCAGTTCAGTTATGATTTGGTTTCAATAAGGCTGTTTAATTTAAAGTGTTGATTCTTCTAATCATCGGATGAGTAAGTTTAGCTGAATCTATATAATCTTAATCCTTTTCCGTCTGTAAACTTGTATATTTTTCATAGCATCATGTTGAGCATCTATGCTTATATCGTTCTTGCTTCATGATTGTCAATTCATCTCTTGTATACATAATGGATTATAATCTGTGCACTAATTGCTCTTTTGATAGAGATGGTGAATAGGAATTTAAGATGTCTCATTTAGAAATTATAATGCATATTTGGAGTCCAAATAATCATAAATTATCAAAACATAAAATTTACATATCTATAAACAAGAACATCAAAGGTTTCAATATGTGTATTATGTGTGTATGAAATTTATAAGGGTAATATCTCAATTTTTATCACTAGGGAAAAGAAAGAGGCAAGACGTAATATGCTCATATGGCTTGCCATCTATAAAATCTATTATGGTATATTTCATAAAATCATACTATTAGTTAATAATATTGCTTTATTTTGTTTAATAATTTGATTTTCAATAGCTTATGAAACTAACTATGGTGATTTTATGCATATTTAATAATCTATGTGGGATTGGAAGAGGAAGAGAGAGTGAAAGATTTAAAATTGTCTTGGTTCAAATGTGAAGTAGGGATATATTGAGTACATATGTGTGCCAAAAGGATAGACGTCATAATTCTTTAACAAAAATAAATTGACTAGAAAGAAAAGGTGAACAAACAAGAAAATGGATAATTATCATCAAAGAAGGATAAGGATTTGTCGCACCACTCAAGATTATAGTTTTTTTATCGACAAGAAAACCAAGCTATGGACTTTTGTATAGAGGAGAGGTAATGTAATTATTTTTATTGACAAGAAAGTTTTTTTAAGAGCTAAAATGATATGATATCATCCAAAAAATTAAATTTGATAACAAATAAAAATACGTAATGTGCTCTTTAGATTTGTGAGTGAAATGTCGTCTTCCTCCTCCTAATAAAGAATAATATATGTTTCATATTGTTAGTCCACAATTGACTTGTTTTGAGAGGTCTTTGGTCATAACATGAATCAATAAAAAAACGAAAAACGTGCTTATGTACATTTCACACAGCAAAAACGCAATAGCAGTCACAATCGCGGTAACGAAATAGTGATGCAGTTATTGTACCGCCATATTTCGTCTGAAATCATGCGATATCCTTTAAATCGACCTAATATGCAGTTTTTTAACACCTTGGCATCGTAGGTAATATCAATTCGGTAAATTTGAAAACCTTTACCACGTCAATACGATATTACGCGACTTTTTTTTTCACTATGATACAGTTAAACTTTCTACAAATACAACACAATATAAAAAAGCAATTAATTTCAAGACATGAAAAGCCTTCTCCAATCAGCATGGAAAAAAATCAAGTTTGGGAAACGGTCGCGGCGGAAAACAGCTATACGGAGTAATAACACGAATTGCGGTCGATACGGTGTGATTTTTGGAAAAAAAAAAATCACATAAGGGGAACTTTGAACTTATAATTGCATTTTTGTTGTTGAAACTACTATTATTATGCAATAATATGCCTATAGCTATTATAAATGCAATGTTTGAGGTTCTTTTAATGTATAATTAATTAACTTATCAGTTAATAGTTACTTCTTTTGTTTATGAACTAAAATTATGAGTAACTAGGAGTATAATTAATACTCCCTCCATTTCAATAACTTTGTCCCATTTCATTTGGACACGTTTGCCAAGACATATATTGAACTCTTAATATCTCTAACGGTGCATAACTTAAAATTATAAAAAGTTGATATACATAATCTTTGCATTGAGACGAATCAAACAAGATCCCACTTGACTATGTTTAACTTATAGATTAAGAATAAAATACAAAATAAGAGTGAACTGTGAATAGTGTCAAAAAATCGAATAGGACAAAATTACTGAAACGGAGGTAGTAATTTAAGTGATCGTAATAATTAAATTTAATGGGTAATAACGAAATTTTAACCAGGAGATAAATAACGTTGTAAGAGTGAAATATCGTTATAGTGGTAAAACAACGGACGTTACACATTACGTAATGATAAATGCTGCGTTTTGACCGTGAAATTATATGCACCGTTATATAATGTGATTTAGCGTCGCAGCAACTCTCAAACAGGTTACATAAGGGACGTTATGTAACATAACGTGGGAGCTTTTATTCCATGCCAATTAGTCAAACATCCTTTTATTATATTTATTTTAAATTAAAATCATTATTGGGGTCCTTTCTAAATTTTGTTGATTTCTTTGCATAATTACGTTGAACATTTGATTGCAAAATTGATTACTTAACATAACTACTTGACTCCTCAATAAATCCTGTTGATTGCTGTACTTAATTACATATGACCATGTGATTGCAAAGTTGATTGTTTAACATAATTACTCGGCTCCTCATAATATCCTATTGATTGCTTAGCATATTACTTATGAACATGTGGATTTCACTTGGAAATTTTGATTGCTTAACATAATTACATACTCCCTTCTATCCCTACTATTTGTCCAATTTGAGATTAAATGCTTATTTATGCGCTAATTCAATCCTTAATTTCTCTAATTGTATAAAAGTTATAAAAGTTGATATTAATAAATGAGACAAATCAACCAAAATCCCACTTAACTATGTTTTAAGTTATAGATTGAGAATAAATTACATACTATGAGTGATTTATGAATAGTGTCAAATCTCAAATGGAACAAATACTAGGGATAGGAGAGAGTATGAAGTTAAGACTAGACTACAATTCTTATGCTATATAACTAGAGGTGGCATTACAACTTTTCAAGGCTTCATACAATGCTCTTTCATATGAACTACTATCTGTATTCTAATCTCCACCTTTAAAGTATTTTTTTTAACAGAAATTCACCCGTCATCACTATAAGAATAATCAATGTTGGATGAAGATTAATATTTGCTGGTGGTTCTAACCTTAAGGTGAGCTCTATTCAATCTTGTCCCCATTTGCTCTTGCTTTTCGGTTAATGATTAGCACTTTATAGTAATTGGATTCTCTGTTGGATGAAATATCTTAGAGTCTGAAATTTTTCACCCCTATAAAAGGAAAAGTAATGCTCTAATCAACCTTGAAAAATTAAGAATTTCGAATTAGTTTTGAGCTGTATTGGTTTTATCGCATATAAGTCATCTACTCATCAATTGTTAAAGAATGACCTCTAATATTTTTATCTCAAAATGTGGTTGGTTAAACTTGTGTTTTAGTTGTTGAGCATTGGAAACATTGAAGGATCTGATAGCTTCAATATTCACTTCTTGGATACGAGCTTTGGAAAACGAAAGATTTGCCGATTAATCTAAAATATTGTTGGTTTGTTTTGCTTTTCTCTATTTATTTTCTGTTGAAAAATGACGAAGAAAGACGGATCTAATCAATCCTTTTTTGAGGAAATTCCCTCTTCCATTATTTCTGATATTCTGTCAAGGCTCCCAATTAAGGCATGCCTAAAATGTAAGATGGTCTGTAAAGAATGGTATCATATCACCATGAGTCCTGAGTTTGCAGAGTTACGCCATGCTCGTGATTCCTATTCCGCCTTATTATTCTATGGTAAATTTCATAACTGGACCACAAATTTCTTGTTACTTGACCTAGACAAGACCTCAAATGTTGATGAATTGGGTAATATCAGTGTTGGTGTTGATTCCATGATTGGGTTTAAGTCTGAATTTAATCTTCCCAATCGCAAATTACATTTGGTTAATCAATGCAACGGGGTTGTCTGTTTAAAAGCTCCAGAAATGTGGAGTCCATTTATTGTAAGCAACCCACTCACAGGCCAATTTCTCATCGTTAAGCAAAGTCAAAAACCTTATCATTCTCTTCAGGGTTACGGGCTAGGGTATTGTCCTGTTTCGCGCAAATTCAAATTACTAAGAATCCTGATGACTAAGTGTAAGTATGTGGCTGACATACAGACACTTGGTACCAATGAATGGAGGAGTCTTGGTGATGCACAAGTAAGCAAGGAAAAAATTGGTGCTTTTCTGCACGGCTCACTTCACTGGTACTCTTCTAAAGACCATTGCATATGGTCATTCCATTTTGGAAATGAACAGTTTCTGCATATTCCCGCACCTGTCGAAATCACTCGATGCAGCTCGATTGATGTGACAGTTTTTGATTCTTACCTTTGTTATAGCTGCATCTCGAAAGATGGTTTTCAGAGGGACATATGGCTTATGAAAGAGTATGGAGTAAAAGATTCATGGGTGAAACAATTTGTGTTGGAGAAGAGAGAATTTGGATTGTTATATGTCCCTCTGTTGCGAATAGGTAGCGGGGAAATATTGGTATCATTTAGAGGCAGATGTAATCTTTTAGCTTATGATCTGAAATCGGAAACTTATAGAAAGGTTAAGGTACATGGAATTTCTTTTTTCGATGTGGTGACATTTGATATGAATCTGTCTCAGTTGTAATGATGTTATTACTCATGTATGAGCTTAAGAATTGTTAGTGAATCCTTAATGTACTTGATTCTTCAGAGAAGTGCTTGTAAAATTGATCTGTTCATCTTGAACTGTTTTATGAATATCTTTACCTAAAACATTACTGTCAAAACACCTTTGATTTTGTCTACTTCAACTTTCTATGTCACTGGTTTGTAAATGAAGCAAGGATAAGGTTGTGTGCACCCGATTCTTTCATACCGGGTTTAGGTGAAATGGAATGTTAGGTTATAATTAAAATTAATTTCTGATGAATTTTGTTTGCAAAGCTCTTCCTGTACATGTAGTTAGCAAAGCTAACATAATATGATAGCTGCTGCTTTTGGGATTTTTGAGATTTTGGTTACTTTTGAGACAAGCAATTACTCTAATGGATTCGACACTATGTAGTCTGTAGTGTCATGTGGTTTTTTTATTACTCCTTTCTTCCCTTTAAGTTTGCAACAAGTACAAGTAGACGTGTACATTCGAATATTTAGGCAGATTTTTGATAAGATACTTCGGGCCGGGTTTATCTAGGATCTTGTTTGTATGTAAATGTCTAATTTGTACAGTCCTTGTTAGAGTTCCTTATAAGGGTTTTGTGAACTAGTACCTGCTATAGTCCTATTCCTAGTTTCTTAAAGAGAGATATTTTCAGTCTCGTCCTTTTACACTATTAAGTTTTATGGAGGAAAAAAATACCATACTCATCTTATATCATGTTGAGCTGGCATTTGCTCAGTTTGACTCGTTAAGGTCTCGAGTAGAGCAAATCTAAATCGACCGTTGGTAGAATGTTAACTTAGTTAAGCTCAACTCAATTACCGCGCTATGAAAGAAAGTTCATTGAAAACAATATTCATTGCTTGTTTTCCTATGACTTTGCATTTCGCTTCACTTGTGTTGAGTCCTGGACAAATACCAAATACACACTTATGACATGATTCTATAAATTTTTGCAAAGTTTCATGGTCCCTAATACATCATCATCAAATCCAGTATATCCCGCTTATAGAAAAAACTATAGATAGGGTTCGGGGAGGAAAGACTACGGCAACTCATATCCATAGAGAAGAGCGGGCCTAAAAGAGTCTCCCGGCTCGAGAAAGATATCGCGACGTAGCTACATGGAAAGATAAAAAGGCCTATAAATAAAAGTAAGTAAACCCACCTACAAAATAGAAGAAAAGGGGACAAAAAAGACTAATAAAAGAAACGAGAGAAGGATGGCAAGAACACAAAGAGGTAATTGACGAGGACATCAGTAATCTAAAACATGGATATGACGCCTCCAACTACCCATATCCCTATCCCTAATACATCCATATATAAAAACGTAATACAGGTATACAACCCATCAAAGTAAAAAAAAAAATATATATGATGTGCATCTTTTATGATATACTTTATGACAAGAGTGTATCATCCCTCCCTAAAATGTATGAACTCTTTCATCCATGGAAGATATAATAATGTGCACAAAATGTGTTTGTTGAGATGAGGGCAATGCTCACCCATTGGCTTTTGGCACCTCTCGACAAGCACCTCGGAGCAACCAGTAATCAGCGTGTGGACAAATCAGTGAGAGCTTGCTCATTTGATGGGGGAGTGATTCCAACTTTGGAAAATCCCATAGATGAACGTGTAATCTGCCCAACCCAATCTGGTATTTCCCTAAGATGTGGAAGATTTATAATATACAAGTATCCATTAATTTTTGACCTTTATCGTAATCAAGGGCTGTTCATTTAGGCTTGGTCGAAACTCTCCTAAATATAAAGGTCCAAAATATGAAGAAGAAAATGGAAGAATTGAATGAATGTAGACTTTATAGTAAGATATTTCAATGTGTACGAGTTTTGGGAAGCGAGATTGAAGTAGAGTGAGTATCCATCATCAAATTTGGTAACTTGTCTCCTCCGTATACCTTTACCCTTAGGTGCATCAAATTAAGCCCTGGTTGGAAATCTTGTAGAACCATTGTATCCTCTTTTATACCCTTCAAAACAAGTAAGCTGACTTTTCTTCTCCGAGTGTGAAGTTGTAGCTTCCGCTATTACACATTTTGATTGTGAAGCCACTCGTATGGCTAGCTTTAGTTTGAAATAGTTGAGACGACTTAGTTCCGAGAACCCACCTGCACAATTGGCCTTGGATCCATTCGAACAATTTGTTGCATGGAGTATGAAATCGAATTCTAGAAACACCAATGTAGTACCCGACTCTACCATTAATATTGATATTGAATACTGAAGATGGAACATCCCGAATTGAGTCTTCGCGTGTATATAACGAGACATGACAAACTTGTTCATCAAATTCTTCTGTTCAGAATTCACCATCTGATACTTGGATTGAGTAAATGAAAGCACAAGATCATGCATCTTGAAGCTCTCTAAATGGCCACTCATTCTCTTTTAACACATTTTGGAAGAATCCACGGTTTACCAAGTTGATCGCACATTCTTCTCCAATATCCTCTAAGCTGTCGATTCCTGACTCGACTTATCCCAAAGCAATCCAAAGACGAATCGTTTTATCAGCATTGAACTCTACTCCTTTCGGGAACAAGGAGCAATAACCAACACAATTCTTCAACTTTTCATCAAGTTAAATCACGATAAAGTAGTGTACGGAATACAAACCTTTGACGTAAAATAAACAAAACAAATCAAATGTGCGAATTGAGTTTTACTTTTTTCAATTTTAATACAAGTAAGTGCACTTTTTCTAATTAAGGTAATCTATCAAGTAACTAAAAATAAAAAAAATATTTCCTTACCTAAGAGGTGGCTCACTAGTGGCTACAGGTATCAAGGTCATCCCGAATGTGGAGTATTTTAAAAGTTGTCTGTAAAGTAATTAGTTCTAGGCATCCTCTCTTAAAAACCGTAATAAATAAATGAAATAATAAAGAATTATGATGCTAACTTCTTTTAAAATGTTATCGAGGGGATGTTACAAATATCTTGAGAAAGCATTGTTGAAAACTAGCTAAAGAAAATCGAGTTTTGTCTCAGTTTGTGTAAATATCAACTTTTTATAAGATTAGATTTTGAGATCATATCTCACATATTCCTTCACTTTCCTAAGCTTATACTATATTTTTTCAAATTAAATTTTTACATTGTCAATATTAGGTAAATATGTTGGTCTAACACCTTTGAATCTAATTTGGGCAACAATTGACTTTTGATATAATATAAAAAAAACAAACGTTTTTTAATAAAAAAATTCTCAAAATAAGTTTAGGAAAAAGTATTTCTAAAGATAAGCATTTTCGAATTCGAGTTCATAATAATGTTTTGTTCACTTTTAATAACAACGAACAAAACTCTTAAAAGTCAACAAAAATTAGCTGTTGGCCTGCTATATTGTTCACTGTTACTAATAGCGAATAAACATATAATTAAAAAATCCAACTAAATTTTTTGTCGATTTAGGGTCATTTTAATGTTGTTTGACAGAATATAGGCCACGAATTTACAAGTAATCCTCTATTTGTTCATCTTCATATGATTTACGATACTTATAAATTGATTTTAGTATTTTATTGTTTGTTTTTAATTTGAATTATAATTTTTAGTGGTTAATGGTTGCACATGAGTTAAGTACTTTATTTAGGTTTTTAATAACATATAACTTGATGGTCATGTTAAATGTATGTTTCATGTAATGAACTTGATAATGATTGTAGAAAATGACATCATATTGTGTAACTATATTATGGTTTTAAAAGGGTGAATTTAGCCTCATGATACTCTTTTTTTTTACCTATAAACATCCTAGTGTATGATCATGGTTTAACAAATGAAAAATATATTCCGTTAAATTTGAAGTACAACAGATTATTAGATCAGACGATAAGTCCTCAACTCGAGGTTTGAACAACGGTAAAACAATCAACAATGTTTAAGCCGCACCATTACGCTCGATAAAGGTATTGAATCATGGCAGCATGAAATGAAGCTACACAGGACATATATCCTCCAAGCTGCAAAATATGATATCGGCAAAGTCCATCAGCACTAGAAATGTGGCGTAAAAGCGTTGTGATTACTATGAGATATTACCTCTGCCCCAAGCACTCGATAATATCGCCTGTAAGAGTAGATCGCTTCTTATTCTCAAAAGCCAGGGATGCAGCTTTCCTCAGTAAAGCAGACCCAGCTACACATCCCATTATGGTCGGGTTTATTGCCCTTGAAAATAACCACAAAGTCCGATTTTTAAGATATTTGCTCCATGAGAGTGGTCTAAAACACACCTTGCATTCTTTAAGAGAGTAAAATGTAGAATGAAGCTCAAATAACAGACCTTGAACTCTGCTTATTCTCAGCGAGCAGATTGTATCGACTAGCCCAGGATAAGAACACGGCAACACTGCACAAGGATAGAAAATGTCACCTTCGAAACAATATTTCTTGCAAAATACCAAATCATAGTTTGTACAATCATGTGTATGGCTGGCAATGGCAGCAAGTAAATAAGAACATTGTTTATTTTTTAGTCAGGACCTTAAGAAGTAGTAAGATTTAAAACTTTTTAATAAACAGTTAGCAATCAATACCTAAATTTACCAAACACCTCCATAAAAAAAGGCTTTTCAGCTAGCTTAAAAGGCAACAAAAACAACCAATGTGCCCAAATGGTCAAACAAGCCAACTAAAAACGCCATCAGTGAACCGCCAACAGCTAATTGCCAAACACCCCTTTAAGGTTTCAGCTAGATACTAGATGTCATATCCTAGAATAAACACAAGATTGCTCATGTAAATTTAATTGTGACTTACCTTCCAGAAAGTATATCGCCCTGTCCACCACAGCGCCTGGGAGAACCAAAGATGCTCA
Source organism: Amaranthus tricolor (assembly GCF_026212465.1). NCBI lineage: Eukaryota > Viridiplantae > Streptophyta > Magnoliopsida > Caryophyllales > Amaranthaceae > Amaranthus > Amaranthus tricolor. Next base: position 20,037,084 of record NC_080047.1, read on the forward strand.
CCGAACATACTACCCGAAGCATGAGCAGTCAAAAATAAAGTCAATGAAATTAAAATTCACCACTTAAGTGGCATTAGGCAATGAATTGAACTTGTGGTTAACAATAACTAAGATAAAAGAACCACCTGTATCACCATCACTAATGAGATCCAATTTTCCTTTCCTCAAAACAGTTACGCATCCAATCCTAAGAAATTCCGATATATGTATACATCTATCAGTTCACATTGCCATAAATTCTCAAATTTACGACCCATACGCCAGCTCAAGCCTTTTCAAATGTGAATAGAAGTTATAGTAGATCACATCATACATGTTGCAATCATCTGGGCCGGGTAGAGTACTAAAAGTGTCTGATAAAACAAGGTAAGCCTCATTTGCTAATTTATAGTTACCATATTCTGATAAAAACACTGCAGAAATGATAAAAATGCTTGGAAGAGCAGAAGAAAGCATTTCAGGGTCCCTTATGCAACATCAAACAATAAAAAGTTGCCAGTTTCTACTATTAATTATAGATTGCATAATCATGTCACTACTCAAGCCCCTTATAAAATCCAAGGAAATTCAAGAGATCAACATGCCACAAATCATATGGATATGATCAAAGTTAAATACAAAACGGAATTTGATTCGATGAGAGAAATGAAAAACATTAATTTAATGTTTCCGGAATTCAGGAAACAAAATGTGATCCAATAGATGTTAAGATAAGGACATGGTGTTGTCCATCATAAATAGGAAGTATTATCATAAACTAACCATAAAGCAAATGTCTTATAACACAATAGTAGAACATAATATAAACATAACCATGAAAAGGAAAAAAAAACAAAAGTAAATTTTCCAACTTGATGCAAACGAGAAACATTACATACGTTACATTTCCACAATGCCTACCATTAAGTAGCTCCAAACTAGGGTGGGGATTGGAGGGTCGGATGTCCATATCCTTACCCTTGTTAGAGAAAAGAGAAATCTTAACTTTGTGTTTCGAATCGTGTTTGCATACAGTTTCAGTACGGACAGTCCAAAATGCGGTACGAGGCATAGACACATAGTTTCATATTTTGTGCTTCCATATCTCTAATTCAACCATGATACAATGAGATAATAATACGATGCTGAACACTCAAAAATTCTGATCCTAAATGCCAACATGGATGCAAGTAGAAACCAAATTCTCAAAAAACAAAAATGAAAATATTAAAGGGCTATAAGCTCTGATATCCCCGTTCCAACTTAGACATTCAAAGTACAAATTTAATCTCCCCAAACTGTTATTGGGGATCACTTTTCCCATACCCTGATCCATGTTAGTTTTAGACCTCACTTCACATCTACTACAGAGGAACAGCAAAAAAGAAAAAATATTAATACATCTAGCAACTTTACCCTTTAGCAAGAGAACGTATCTGAGCAGAAGACTCTTCCTCATCTACTTCACAATTCAGCACTTTCTGCACAAGACGCTTGTACTCATTGATATTTGGCGAAAGCACAGCCATTGTGTAACCACTAATCAGATCAAGGTTATTGGTTACAAGAAATAGTCCGTCCTGTAAATAGAAGATTGTTATAGCATTAAATTACTCACTCCCAGTTGGGACTCTTCCACAACATGTGGGTAATCTGATGTTAATGCTTAAGTCAATAGTAAAAAGGCGTAAGATGTGTTTGGTGTGCTATAAAGTTAGAGCACATACCCCATCTATAACAAGTGGAATATTCAAATGCCGAGCATGTTTTATAATTTCACCCACACATTCCTGTGACAAAAGAAATTTGAACATGAAAACATGAAATCAAGCAACAAAATCCAGCATTGTTCTGAGTCAATACTAACGAAATTGAAATTGGACGAGATTACCACTACTCACGTATTGTCACTGCCTGTAGCACACGACTTCTAAGATACGTATTTTGAAGAGAAAAGAGGTTTGACGCAAAAAGTAAACAGTAAAATTGAAAACTTATTTATTCAATGCAAGACGGGTGTCAACACATACTAGTAAGGAATCGAATAAGCCAGAACAGGCTTAAGTGAACTTCCATCAACCTAAAGTTTCTCTTTACTCCCACACTTCTACAATAATATTTTCTGTAAATTATAAATGTTATTTTTTCTAATTTTAATATTCTAATGACAGTTTCTGTAAAAAGCTAAGCAAAAAACAATTTAAGAATGAAACCATACACCTAAAAAGGAAACCCCACCAAAACAAAGCATGTAAATTAGGTGTGAAAAACCAACTAATTTATAGGGTTTAGAGTCAACAAGAATATGCAAGGTTCCAAGGAAGAATAAGAAAACACACCAGAAGAAATGGATCCCTTCCAAGACCTGGGCCTACAACAAGACAGTCAAATCGTTCCATCCACTTCTTAACTTCAGAAAGAACCTTGTTAGCAGTGAATCCTTTGTTTTCATCCCTGACAATAACATACTATATTACCAACCACCAGCACGACGACGTATGTACACAAAACGAAGCATTGGTATCAAGTTTACTTGACACTATATGACTCTTCCAGCACCGGATGCACAATCAACTCAGGACTGTAGCTCTTGATGATTGGAGCTGCATCTTTTGTGCAAAACACATGTGACAGATCTGCACCCTTTGATGAAGAAAACAAAGCAAATCACTCTCAGTCTCTCAGATTAAGATGCAAATATACAAAATGTTGATACAGATATTAATGTGACTGACAATTTTTAAAGCTGAGATTGCTGCAAAGTAAGGAGCACCAGTGTATTCTCGACAACCTCCAACAACAGCTATTTTGCCTGTCAACATAATAGCTCATAAGACAGAATCTCCAACCACACTACTCATAATATGTGTTCATTCGGGTCCTCGGATCAATTTTAGATTAAATGTTTAGGGTCGATTCAAAATCAGATTTTGTGTCCATCTTGGTTTTTACATAATCTTAAATCAATTTTTAAGTTGGGTTAAGTCGGGTTTGGTTATAAGGTCGAAATGTCGAATGTATATCGGGTCATCAAATCTATTTTGAACAGCTCCTACTGATAAAATTAGCTACTGCCCAAGATGTCAAATGATGATTGCTTTCACAGAAACAACATCTTTATATTCACTATCAAAAGTATGATTGCATATATCCGACCACCAAACCTCACTTACATGAGAGACATTTTATGATGTTGGGCTTATGAAATGTTTCATATGGTAAACATCCAAAGTATAAATTGTTCACTTTTTCCCATCTACCTTATATGAATATATGATCACTCAGAAGCATAGAAATCCTAACCAAAATTACCTATTCAAATTTTTTTAAAAAGAAAAGCTATTCACAAATGAAGAACACAAATAAAATCCAAAAGCAGAATGACAAACAAAATTGAAAACGAAAGAAGAAAAGAACTCACCAGCTTGTCCTTTATGGCGTGACGAATCAAGTTTAGGAGTTATCCTTGTAATGATATTCAAGGCATCAGCTTCCAAGGCATTCATTTTTACAAAACAATTTTCAGAATTTCCTCCTAAAGCTCTTACTAAAAACCCTTGCCTTCTCAATACAGCCGACAACACCAACACGCCACTCTTCGTTGCATCCAAATGGGTTAACCAAGTACTCATTCAACCTCTCCTGTTATATCAAATTACCCATTGAATTATGAATACCCAAATCTCATCTCAAAAACTACCCTTTTCGAAATAAAGTTTAATCATTTAAAATTAAAAACCCATAACAATTAACAAATTAGATTATTAAAAATAAGAAACAATCTTGAATGATTGTAAATCCAGAGAAAATACCTGCGTGTAGTTGTTGGGGTGGATTAACTCTTATTCAAAATGGTTATTCCTTTCTATTTTTGAGCCATTTTTATGAATAAAAATAAGGAAAAATTGTCCACAATAATTTTATTTATTGTTCATCTATTGTGAATATTCTATACTATTGATTATTTTTAAATAATTTAAATTTTGTATATTGTTTATTGGCAATACCCCTTTTCATATTTTAACCGCCTACTGTAGGTACCTACTAACCGTTACATTTACTTCTTCTTCCCTTATGCTTTTTCGTTAGTCTTACCCTACCCCTCTTTGGTGGTATACCTATAATAACCGGTTAAAATGTGAAAAGGGATGTTGTCAGTAAATAATATACAAAGATTGAATTATTCAAAAATAATCTATAATCATATCAGATGGACAATATGTGAGATTATTCTGGACAATTTTTCCTAAAAATAATCCTTATTTTTCTTTACTGAATGAGTCACCAACATATCTGCGTGTCAATACACTAGTAGCAGTCCTCAATTTTTTATGTATTTATTATTATAATTATAATTATAATTATAAATATAATATTATAATAGTTATAATTATAATTAACTTGTGTAGAAACTCGTGTATTGTACAATTTTTTAACATCGACATATATAAACATATGATAATAAAATAATAAAGCTAGAGATATTATGCAGTGGAAACACTCAATTTTAAAAATTATATGTATAAATTAACTCTATAATTTTGAAAATTGTCAACAATATATTATGCAATATATTAGGAGTATTCTCTAATTTATTCAATTTAACTATAAATAAATACTAGTCAAAAATACTTTAATGGTAGAGATATTGGTCAAGAACAATTGTCAAGTTAATTTTTCTTTAGTCATTAAGACTTTGTTTGAATGGAGGGAAAAGAAAGGAAAAGAAAGGAAAAGACTTGAAGGGATGGAGATCCCCTTATTTAAATAGCAAAATCGAAGGGAGACGATTTGGAGGGATTAATTTCCTTCATTTTATTAACATCCAAATCTCTCCATAAAAGAAAAGATTTGGAAAGAAAATGAAAATTGTTTCTTTACCCTCTTTTACTTTCCTATACAAACAATGTAGTTTTTTTTCCTCTCTTTCTCTCCCCTTCCTTTCCCTTCATGTCCTTCCCCTTCTTTTCCTTTTTTTTCTCTCTTAATTTGCTAGCTAAACATAGTGTGAGTGAATTCCATTTGGCAAGTCCTCTTTTGTTGTGACACTTGTAATTTTTCAGCTTTTTAGTATAATATATGATTATATTTAACTAGTTTTGTAAGTCCGTATAATGTGCGGAATTTAGTATAAAGACATATATAAATAAACGTTTCAATGAATAATGCAAGAAAAACTCTTTTGTTTAAGAAAAGTATGTAAATAGTGCATACTAGTTAGATACTCGTGCAATGCATAGTTTTTTTAATAAAATCTAAAATTTATGACAACTTGTGCTCAAAAGTCAAATGTAATCCATGATTATTTACGACTTGTAATTGAATTTATAAGGTTTGATGACAATATATTAAAATTATCCTTTAAAATATTGGATAAACTAAGTTGTAATTTGAAAACTTTAAATAATTAAAAGATAATAAATATTTTAATTGATCTTATTAAGTAATAATGTATTTTGATATAATAGAAAAATTTTCAAATAATTGGGTATAATGTAAATATTTGTGTAAGTAAATAAATTAAACATATGAGAAAAACCACATAAATCTAATATTGCCGGTAACAATCATAATATGATTTAATTTAATAATTTTTTTAGAAAACTTATCTTTAATACCTAAATCATAATTAATGTACTAAAATGTTTTGAATATTATTCAATCACATTTCAACCTATAAAAATGTTACATTTGGCAAAACTATCAAATTGTCATGTGGAATTTTCTAGTTCTTTTATAGTATTGTATGATTCTAATAAAAATATAACTTTAGATAACAATATATATAACTTACTTACTAAAATATTTAATCTAATTTAGTTTAAATATATATGAATGAATTGAGTTTATTTTGAATCGATTTAAATTAATTATTTTGTTTTAACTTTAACTAATTTAAACAACATTTAATAATATAGGTATAAAATATATTTTTGAAACAATTAATTTCTTAAAGATTCTTATTTTGGTGTAAAGAATTAATCTAATGATATCTTTTAACACTTATTTTATTTAGTTTAAAATTTATTTAAAAAATTAAATTTTCACACAATCAATTAGCCTTAATAAAAAAAACTTACCTAATTTAACTTTAAATTTATTAGGAAAATAAATTGGCATGCAATCAATTATAGTCCAAATAAATTAATACATTTAGCAAAAGTCTAAAAAGTCGTCATGTGTTATTCTTTAGTTCTTTTATTAATATTGATGATTAATAATTATATAATATACGTATAAAATATTTTCTTGAAATAATTAATTTCTTAAATATTCTTATTTTTGGTGTAAAGAATTAATCTAGTGATATCTTTTAATACTTATCTTATTTAGTTTAAAGTTTATTTAGAAAATTAAATTTCCATGCAATTAATTACAGTCTTACTAAAAAAACTTACCTAATTTAACATTAAATTTATTTAGGAAAATAAATTGTCACGCAATCAATTATATTTCAACTGAATTAATACATTTAGCAAAAATCTAAAAATTCATTATGTGTTGTTTTCAGTTCTTTTATTAGTATTGATTTAGAAAATTCACGGATGAACAATAAGTCACATCAGGTGGCATGTCTTCTTCTTGGCTAAGGTGTTTGCTTTCTTTCTCTCTCTAGACTCCTTATTTGTTCATTTCTCCCTTAAGATCTAAACATTCTTTCATCCAACTACCTTCATTGACTAGCACTAATTACACTATTTTGGTTTGGATTTTTTAGACTAGTCAATTAAGTATTCTTTTCTCATGTATGAAAATTTCAAGGGTTTGGTTTTGATTTTGGGTTCTAATTCATCGTTTTAAGATTTTAGGTATGTTTATATGAAGTGGGTTTTGTTTTTATTTTTTTTTAAATTAAGTTTTATTGTGTAAAATTTATGGGTTTATAGATATAGAGATTATGTAATTTGTGATTTTGGTATATAAGTTGTATTTGGAATTTGGGTTTGTCTCATTTGTAATTCCTACAAAGAATGGCTTCTCATGGAAGTGTAACATTAATTTATTGTTTTGGGTTAGTGGAGAATGGTAAAAACATATGTTCCCCATGTTTCCGTGCTATACGCTTTGATATGGTTCAATTTCAATAATGTAAGAACGTATTTGGTGAAATTATGTTATTGTTTTCACTCTTTACCATGTATTCTTAGGACAATGCAGTTGTTTTCTTTTGTTTTGTATGAAGGGAATATATAAATATACCAAAAGCAAAATCCTACAACCTCTTTTGCTTAGGAATTTGTAATTTGTGAGATAATTTTTAAAAGTATATTTTGTGCTTTAAAGAAATGCTAAATGGGTTTAGACTTTTGTGCAGTGGATTATGGAGTTGATGGGGTTATTGACGATAAAGTGGTGAGAAGTTTAGATTTAGAGGGAACAGGTTAGGATTGGTGATAAAAATGAAATGTGTGATAGCTCTTTTATTAAAGGAGGACAAAGACAGGATGATAAAATGAACGATGAACTATCTGAAAAGGATCTTATACCAGTGGGTAAACCATTGAATGAGCCTTTTGTGGGTCAAGAGTTCGAGTCTGAAGCTTTTCATATATTCTACAATGCATATGCTATTCATATGGAATTTGTGATAGAAGTAAACAAGTTATCTCGGTCTAGACGTGATGCTTCTGCTACTGGTTGAGCCTTGGTTTGTAATAAAGACGGTTATATAGCATGCATGACAAATGTGAGAAAGTTGTAAGATAAAAATTTGAGACCCGAGTTGGATGTAGGGTAAGAATTTTGGTAAGGAAAATGAGTTATAGTAAATAGGTAGTCAAAAAGATGGTAGAAGAACACACATATCCCTTGACACTCGAAAATGGACGAAAAGATCATATATTTGAGCAATAATGTAACACCCCTGAATTTCCGACCCCTTGTACGAAACCGAAACCGTAAAGGACGGGAGGAAATTCGGGTGTTACATAAAAGAAAAGTAAAAGAATTTAGATAAATGTTAAATATTAACTTTAAAAAGGTGAGTGGAAATTTCAGTAGCATCTCTTCTAAAAATCGAACATGTGGTAAAGCAATTAGCACAATAAAAACATTAAACTAATCTAAGGCATCATTGCCTTAAAATCTCACACCACGGAGGAATGATTCGTCGCTGGCTTCTCAAATCAACATGCTAAGCATGGATCGTGGTTCCAGTGTCGATGCTTGCGTTTTAAGATGACTTAACTCTTTAAAACCATATGAAGTTATAAACTACGCAGCGGAAATACAAATATACAAAGGAGGACACAAGGCCTCATGACAAAACGTATACACCCAAAGTTTACTAAAGATAAATAAGAACTGCAACGTCAAAAGATAACGGTATAACACGGGTTATGCTTCGCCCTCATCACTCTCCCCCAATGCAATGCAATGCAAAAGAAGCTCCAATACCTGCCACGCCTGTCTATGATCCTCCTGCTGCTCGACATCAGACCAAATGCCAATGTGTCATAGCAGGACAATCATAGAAAGTCATCAAACAATCAAACATAAACACAAACAAGTACACGTCAGTAACTAGCGCCAAATATAATAAGGCCAACTACTAGATAACATTATATTATACAACAACATAAGATGATTTCATAAGACACAAGCACAAATAGTAACCGTTTATCGGCCACTTATACTTCTTAATCTCTTTACATTCTTTCCAACCCGAACCATGTGTTCTGGGGTAGAATGCAGGTCTTCACACTCCTCTTCTCAAAACATAAACTCTTGCAAAACACGCGTAGTATCAACTCAACCAAGGCATTAACAGAATACCTAACACATGACATTATAGAGCTTGTCTATCTTAACCCTTGAGGTCACTTAACTTAGGCACACTTCTCACTAGCATAAACTTTTCTATCAATGAGTAAATTTTCTATCAATGAGTTATTAATGTGTAAGCTTTTTATCAAAGAATGAACCTACTATCATTAAATAACTCTCGATCAATGAATAAACTTTCTATCACTGAATAACTTTCTATCAGTGGATCTTTTCTCTACTTCCTGGCATAGTGACAGGGCCAAGGGCGTTATCGGCCATCCGGCGCCCATGGCAAAGTATGAGTCATGCCCCCTCCAGCTGACCCTTTCGGGTCCTACCTTCGGGAAAAACTAACACACTGGGGTACTAAACCAGTGAAGAGGCCACCATATTGGGGTTTGCAAGGCCCGTATGGTAACACCTCGGTCAAAGAGCGATATCGACCATCCGACGCCCAGTGACAAAAGCATGCTTATACCCCCCTTATGGTGATCTCGTCGGATCTAACCAAGGGGACTATTAAATCAACCGGACATAATCCAGTTGAGTCACGCCAGCTAGTCATAATCCAGTACTTTATCAAATGGGAGTAACTCCCACCTTCGAGTATTAATGAGCGCCCTGGGATAGCAGAACACCGAACCCCACTGAGCAACTCAAACAAAATATGAAATTCACCTATAAAAAAGTCATTTTAACTCCAAGTAAGGCATAATCCAACTCTTAAATAAATAAGGGGTTGGTCCTCGCCTTCTAATAACACTCTTATTCTCTAAATTATTCTAAGTGCAAGGATTTCATAGTCGATATTTCTTCATATGAAGTGTACTCACTAGTAATTCATAGTTTCGATACAATGCATATTATCACAATAAACAATAATGTCTTAAAGAAAATTGCATATAAGGGTTAGTTAATGCGTGTACGTACCTATAAGCGTCACTACACGACCAAAAGTTACAAAATTCACCCAACTAAGGTTCTACTTTCCTCTTATGAACTGGAAACCTATACAAGTTAGGAATAAAACTAATAAATCCCCTTAACTACTTTGTCATACCAACTAAATACCAAGTAACCACTATCACCTATTTAACATGAGTTTTCTGATTACTCTAGCACGTACACAACTCATTCCATACAAGTCAAAATCATTAACTCAACACAACATAAGTCTTTTCATCAATTTAAAAGTAAAAGCATATGTGAATTGTTCCTTTTCATCAACTAATTTTGAGTATATCGGTTCGCGTTACCAAAAAATAACTAATTACCACTAAGCCTTAGAATTTTAATATAACACTCATACAACGATAAGACAAATCTTAGTAATCGAATCACGATATCATTTGTTACATTCTCCAAGCTAGAGAGAACTATAATCAAAACAACATGACGAGTAATGACGATAAGTTGACATTATACTCTTGGCTTTACTAAAATTATGTATGTATAACTTCAATGATGACCTACTAAGAGTACTTGCAATTCACTATAATCAAGTCACAATAATTAGCAACTACTACTCCCAATTAACAACCTAAACCATAACTATAGTCAACTACAATTAAAATCATTACTAATTATCACAACCATAATCAACCAAGTCTTAAAACAACTTATAAGGTTATTCAATTAATCACCACACCACCAAAGTAGCATACAACACACACACTACTAGTAATCTCATTTCTAAATCAAACTCTAATTATTTCATATTCAAAGTTAACACTATTTCTATTACCTATGATAAGATTAAAGCAAACTAATACACAATCAACACACATCCCATAATTTCTAATCACTCTTCAAACCTTAAATCATGAATATGTTCAATTCATCAATCAAACTCTTACCCACAAAAGATTCAATGAAAATAATACAAAAATCAACATCACACTCATAAACTTTTTAAAACTTTTAATTGAAAACAACAAGAATCAAATAGAAGAAGAGGAGACGGCTTACAAAGTTAAAACTAGAAAAAAGGGGAAAGAGGTAAGTTAAGGTTGTGGTAGTGGTGGCACGGGACCAAACTAGTTGGAGAGAGGACCCCAAACTAACCACCGTGGCTGGCGGCACGCGCAGCAAATGCAGCACCCTAGGCTGCTGCTACCGTGGCTGTTTAAAGGGGAAGAAGCAGCTACGTCACAGGGAGGAGAGAGGGAAGACCGGTGATATTGTGGGAGACTGGTTGCCGCCGCGGCTGGGCTATTGGTTGGTGGTTTCGTGGCTCAGCAGTGAGGAAGAGGGGAGAGAAGAGAGAAGAGAGGAGGAGGAAGAGGCGTGATGTTTTTTTGAATGGAACAAGGAGTAATACTCTCTTAAAACCTAACCCATCCTATACATTTTATTTATTTATTTATTTCCCTAGATTCATCTTCTTGCAAGGCCCAACTAAGAAATCACCTTCGTATGCTCACACATTTTAATAAAATAATAATTTTGATTCGAAACTCTTCATTTTAGAAGACGTAACTATATTTTTAATATAAATATACATTAATATTTAAATTCGTATATGAAAGAAATTTATTAAAACTACTTCCAAATTAATTTAACATAATTATAAAATCCCCAAAAGTTATTAAAATATTAAATAATTACATCATTAAAATCTTTGAGAGTTACAGACTACCCCCCTTAAATGAAGTTTCGTCCCTGAAACTAGTGTAACCAAGGTACTAATTATGAAAATTTATATTTCTAATAACTCAAGAAGGTGTCTTAATGATTTTAAGCCTAAGGAATTAACTCAAAGATCGTGACTTTATTGACACTATTAAAAAAAAGATACTCAATCTATCAGAATAATCATACATATCTCATTTCGAGTATTCATAATCACCTAAATTGGCTCAAACAACTAATCAAAAACATGTAAATATCACACCAATTGATTCAAAAAATCAATCAAAAGCATGTAGATATCACACAGATAGGTTTAAACAATCAATCAAAAGCATATAAGTTTGTAATAGGTTTTTATCATAGAGGCGAAAATGCGTGAAAATGCAGGAGAAAATGCGTGTAAACGCGCGAAATTCTATCGCATTCTACCCCCCTTAAAACTTAGTTACGACCCTGTAACTCACTAACCTCGAAACATAGGCAGGGATAGAGTAGTTACACCATGGAACTCTAATTATTTAATATCTCTAATATCAATACTACACACCTTAATATCAAGGTCTCAATATGTTCTCTTAGTAATACGACTCTCTTCAATGTTTGCAAAAGTAAAGGATCTAGCACATGTGGCTTATATGTATCACTTGAGCTCGTAACAACATGAAATGTCCTGTTATCTAATGTAATTCTTCAAACAACTTTTCCACTTCTACAAAATCACCTAAGGTCGTACTTTGTGATGATTTTGTAATGTACGAAAGGTTTAACTATTACAATTTAAACCATAAATGGGGGCAAAATATCAAAACAACAAGGTCCTAAAAGTAAAGTGCACGAAGTTTCTCAACACTTAACTCGTATTACAGTTAGACACCCTAGCCCTAAGGATATATGAATCTTACAAAACTGGTTGATTATCAACTCCCAAATCGATTCACCGCTAACTTTAATTATCATAATATAATCCTAACCTTTTACTTAACATGAAATGCTCTTTTCATTAATCATTTATGATCAAATCATTTTATAACTTATTAAATCTTATATCATGACTCTATTAGTAGATTAACAACTCAAATTAATAACTCATAACATAATACATGTTTCAAGTATATAATCTAATTATATATACCACATTTTAGCAAGTTACTGTAGTTAATAGTTATACGTTCACAGCCATGATACTAATACACATATTGTAATTGTTCAATAATAACATCCTTTATCCATTATAATATCAAATTCTAATTACGACAATATGAGGATGATTTAGAATCATGAAGGGCAATGTCGAAGGTCACCGACATTTTTCAGCTATTCACTTACCATACGATTAGATATGTTGAAAGTATATAATGTATATCAATGAAGATCATGAACTCATGTATGACTAAAGTAATGTATCGTGTACATATATAACGATAGTACTAATGGTACTAATAGGGTAATAATAACAGTGATGATCAACAAAGTTGACATTTTAAGTATACATAAAATAAAAAAAATGCAAGATGAAAGATAACTGATGAACACACCTACATCACCGCAATGTCCAATATCAATAGCAAAGCAGTCATGTATCATACAGTTTGATATAGTTGTGATACCATCACTAATTTCACAGTATCCAATCTAAACTATAACATTTCCATCACAACACTAACTCTAACTAACTATAACACCGTTATCGCAACCATATGACTGTTACATTAACAATCCTAACACTATACTAAAGTACAACAACACAAAGCTAACAAAATAACGCAACACTTGAGATTATGCATTACAATTATTCCTTCGTAAACAAGTGGGATTCAATCACCCTTCGACCTAAGATGCGAAACTTAGAACTAACAACTATAACATAATCGTTTGTATTAAAACACGTCAAAATTTCAAAAATCTTTTCATCAAATGCTTATTACGATCCAATGATTTAGTAACATCAAATTAAAACTCTTCTTAACACAAGTGCTAATATTATTTAACTCTATTTATCGCATAACAATGATTTTGTATAATAATCATTTAAGACATAATTCATTATCTCGATTCATCTTTCAAATTATAACTATTCGCATACTCATTGTCATTTTTTCAATGTTTAGATTTTAAAACACCTCTTAACTTTTATTAGGACCACATTATCTTCAGTAACTCTCCAACTTAATTTACCACGTATCACATCAATCATTATTAAAATAGTAACCTATGTAATGTCAGCTTCATTTGGAATCTTATCTAAGTCTTATCATTTCAATATACTAGCAGGACTATTAAATTGGTGATCAATGAGATACTCTAAAATACTCAAAACATTTAACTGTATCTTATGTGCACAAAGACGCTCATTCCACCTCATCATCAGATTATTTTATCCTTATGTCTTGTAACTGCCCAGAAGGCCATGAGAAAACAAATTACAATATCACTGATTTCTTTTTAGCTAACGCTTTAAAAACGTCACGACTCTTCTTCACATTATCATTCGATTAAAACATTCATCACTCCATATAAGCATTTAATAAGAAAAAATTATCAGTCTTAACTCAATAGTGCTCCCTCATGTGTTTGAAAACTTTAACACGCAAATTAAGAATATCCTGGGAGCCTCCCTAAATTTGGAAGCGCTTTGGTGCTTTAAAGATGCAAAGAGGCACGAATGGGAGTTGGCTCGATAAAATGGAAAACTTGGATTTAAGCTTTCCTTTAGTTTATGCCCTAGTTTAGATTTAAGCTTTCCTCTAAATGCTTTCATTTAATCTTTCCTTTATTGTTTTACTTTACATTCCAAGTTCTTTCTTTTAAGCATTACATTTACAAGTATTGTATTGGATTCAAGCTTTCCTTTCATTCAAGCATTTTCTTTGATTGTAAGTTATATTTCTTTGTTGCTTTCAAGTTCATTTATTGCTTTGATTGTTGCTTTCATTACTCTTATTGTTTCCATCATTGTTATTGTTTTCTTTATTACTTTAATAGAATAGTTGTGTTCATTCCTTATTACTTTATTTTTTGTTTTCTTGTTGATTTCATTCAAGTTCATTATGCCTAGTTTTATTCCTATATTTATTGCTTTTGCCCTAGTTATTTCTAGTATGAGTGCGTGAGTAGTTTCTTTAGGGGTTTGTGTAACACCCCGGCCCCTCGGACCGCTGGTGAGTACTCATGGAGACTGTAGACTAGCCCCACAAACCAACACAAGTCTTTCCAGCGCACTTTGGCCTCACTCGTGCGCACCCGGGAAAACTTCCCAGGAGGTCACTCATCCTAAGATTGCTCCCCACCAAGCACGCTTAACTGTGGAGTCCTTAGCAAATGAGCTCCCTAGAAAAGAAGATGCACCTTGTTGATATGAATAGTCTATCAATCCTTTTTCAAGTTAAATCTAGGGTATTACACTCACCCCCACTTAAGAATACAACGTCCTCGTTGGACCATAACTTCAGGATCTTTCCCCCCGCTAGGTGCACTGAACACTATCAGCCATGGTCGCAGGGTTGCTCTGATACCATTTGTAACACCCGGCCCCTCGGGCCGCTGGTGACTACTCTTGGAGACTGTAGACTAGCCCCACAAACCAACACAAGTCTTTCCAGCGCACTTTGGCCTCACTCGTGCGCACCCTGGAAAACTTCCCAGGAGGTCACTCATCCTAAGATTGCTCCCCACCAAGCACGCTTAACTGTGGAGTTCTTAGCAAATGGGCTCCCTAGAAAAGAAGATGCACCTTGTTGATATGAGTAGTCTATCAATCCTTTTTCAAGTTAAATCTAGGGTATTACACTCACCCCCACTTAAGAATACAACGTCCTCGTTGGACCATAACTTCAGGATCTTTCCCCCCGCTAGGTGCACTGAACACTATCAGCCATGGTCGCAGGGTTGCTCTGATACCATTTGTAACACCCGGCCCCTCGGGCCGCTGGTGACTACTCTTGGAGACTGTAGACTAGCCCCACAAACCAACACAAGTCTTTCCAGCGCACTTTGGCCTCACTCGTGCGCACCCGGGAAAACTTCCCAAGAGGTCACCCATCCTAAGATTGCTCTCCACCAAGCACGTTTAATTGTGGAGTTCTTAGCAAATGGGCTCCCTAGAAAAGAAGATGCACCTTGTTGATATGAGTAGTCTATCAATCCTTTTTCAAGCTAAATCTGGGGTATTACAGTTTGATTAGTGAAACCCTAGGAATAGTTGTTCTTCATTATGTAGGATTAGGGTGATATTAATGATGCTTGTTTATTGACATTCAATACGAATCTTGTCCTGTCACTCCTAAGAAGATATAGGGCGAATCTTAACCTACTTCCTCTCATTATCTTGAGTGTCATGATTAGCCATTGTTTGATCTCCTTTGACCTAGTTCGTCTTTTGTTAAAACCGACCTTCCTAGGGTGGATTTAATCTATCCCCATTTATCTTTCACTGCTTTATATTGTTTTTAGACTTGCTTTATTGTTCTTATTATTAGCTTAGTTTTCAAACACCTAACCTTATATAAACCTTTCCTACGCCAAGTGCTTGAGTCTATCTTCCCTTGTCCTCGTGGTTAGAGGCCCCAATTGTATAATTAAATAAGTTACCAGTCCAGAGCCGTCTCGTAAATTTTAAGGCCCTGTGCTAATTTTATGTTCTAACCTTTACAATTTAAAGAAAAAAAAAATGATAAAATCTCTACATTGATTACACTAAAAATATTTGCTTCTTTATTACTTGGTTACACTTGAGTAAAATACGTCTTTCAGGTAAATGAAATAATAAATCAAAAAACAATAAAAATGGATTTTTAGGGCCCTCTGTTAACGGAGGCCTATGCGGTAGACTTCTTTTCACATGCTATCGACGGCTGATAAGTTCAATTATTTGCACTTATTTTCACTTATTTATATCATTTTATACTCCTTAATAATGGTCGTTGTTAGTAATTCCGTGCTTATTTTGAAGATTTATGCTACTTAACTCGTTTTGGTTATTCATATTGATTTTGAGTGGTTTTGATTGTTTTAAGTATAATTCTTATGGTGTAAATAATGATGGAGTTTACTAAGGGGATTTTATCTTGGGTGAAGATGTTCTACAAAGAAAATGAGCAAAACAGTGAAAGAGTGTTTCTAATGCAAAAGTTTTGAGGTGAAATTTGATACATGTCTACTCTTTTAGCCACAACTTTTGATAGAAAAATCTTATTGATGCAAAGTTTCTAGCATTGGAAACTAGACTTCAAGAGCTTTCCAACAGTATATTATATGTCCAATTCTGACAACCAAACAAGAAATGGCAACCTTTTGAATTTTGTTGAAACTGTCAGCCAAAAATGCCGACTCGACTTTCATGTTTTTTTGGTGCAACCGACTCGGCTATAAGCCTCTGTTTTACTGCACGGGATTTAAATCATAGTCATATGCTAGAAATTACGTGTTAAGTTCCGATTTTATGCGTTCTAAAGCTTTTTTGGCACTTTCGCGCATAAAGTAGCTCAAACTTGGTTTATTTTGCACGACACTTGGCACACAACACTATTCGGTATATATTATTGTGTTTTGAAGTGGTTAGAATTGTAAATCGTAGTCATATGCTAGAAATTACGTGTTAAGTTACGATTTTATGCATTTTAAAGCTTTTTTGGTAATTTCGCGCATAAACTAGCTCAAACCATGTTTGTTTTGCAAGAAACTTGGCACACAACACTATTTGGTATATATTATTGTGTTGAAGTGGTTATAATTGAAAAGCATAGTCATATGCTAGAAATTACGTGTTAAGTTGCGATTTTTATGCGTTTTTAAACTATTCTAGCACTTTCGCGCATAAAGTAGCTCAAACTTGGTTTGTTTTGCACGAAAATTAGCACACAACACTATTTGGTATATATTATTGTGTTGAAGTGGTTATAATTGTAAATCGTAGACATATGCTAAAAATTATGTTTATGTTGCAATTTTATACGTTTTTATGCATTTTATGGCACTTTCAAGCATAAAGTAACTCAAAATTGCTTTGTTTTGCACGAAACTTGGCATACAACACTATTTGATATATATTATTGTGTAAAAGTTGTTAGAATTTTAAATCTTAGTCATA
Source organism: Amaranthus tricolor (assembly GCF_026212465.1). Taxonomy (NCBI): domain Eukaryota; kingdom Viridiplantae; phylum Streptophyta; class Magnoliopsida; order Caryophyllales; family Amaranthaceae; genus Amaranthus; species Amaranthus tricolor. The sequence goes on from NC_080047.1 coordinate 20,054,545, forward strand.
TTACGTGTTAAGTTGCGATTTTATGCGTTTTAAAGCTTTTTTTGCACTTTCGCGCATAAAGTAGCTCAAACATGGTTTATTTTGCACGAAACATGGCACACAACACTACTTGGTATATATTAAATTGTTTTGAAGTGGTTAGAAGTGTAAATTGTAGTCATATGCTAAAAATTACGTGTTAAGTTACGATTTTATGCATTTTAAAGCTTTTTTGGCACTTTCGCGCATAAAGTAGCTCAAACTTGGTTTTTTTTGTACGAAACTTGGCACACAGCTCTATTTGGTATATATTATCGTGTTGAAGTGGCTAGTATTGAAAATCATACTCATATGCTAGAAATTACGTGTTAAGTTGCGATTTTATGCGTTTTTAAGCTTTTATGGCACTTTCGCGCATAAAGTAGCTCAAACTTGGTTTGTTTTGCACAAATCTTGGCACACAACACTATTTGGTATATATTATTGTATTGAAGTGGTTATAATTGTAAATCGTAGTCATATACTAGAAATTACTTTTTAAGTGGTGATTTTAAGGGTTTTTAAGCGTTATTGGCACTTTTGCGTATAAAGTGAGAATTCTTATTAATCAAAAAACTGAATCGATGTACATGAGAGACAACCTCTATTAATAGGTTTCTAGCTAGCTAACAGCAATAAACATCATTTGCTATACAATATGCCTCTTAAAACAAAAATAAAAAACCAGAACACTTGGGCACTGATAACCACTGATCAGTGACTGGCCCACCTTGCGCTCTTATCCTAGTGAGCTGTGTGCACCACATTCATGGTTCTTGGGCTTTGATGGCTTGGTCCATGTATGGAGATCAAGTTTCCATGGTTGTTTTGTTCCAGGTATCCTTGGTTAAGGCTCAAACCACGCGGCAATGTAGGCTGGTCAGCAGGTAGGGTGCTGTCCTTAACTACCCTCTTTGTTGTTTCATGGTTTGGTATTGTTAGTTCAAACTTAGTTTGTTTTGTACGATACATGGCACACAACACTATTTGGTATACATTATTGTGTTAAAGTGGTTAGAATCGTAAATAATAGTCATATCCTAGAAATTACGTGTTAAGTTGCGATTTTATGCGTTTTTAAGCTTTTTTTGCCCTATCGCGCATAAAGTAGCTCAAACTTGGTTTGTTTTGCACCAGACTTGGCACACAACACTATTTGGTATATATTATTGTGTGAAAGTGGTTAGAACTGTAAATCATAGTCATATGCTAGAAATTACTTGTTAAGTTGCGATTTTAAGGGTTTTAAGCGTTTTTGGCACATTTGCGCATAAAGTGAGAATTCTTATTAATCACAAAACCTAATCCATAAACATGAGAGACAACCTCTATTTATAGGTTTGTAGCTAGCTAAATGCTATAAACATCACGTGCTATACAATATTCCTCTTAACATAAATATTATTAACCAGAACACTTGGGCACTGATTAGCACTGATCAGTGACTGACCCACCTTGCGCTCGTATCCTAGTGAGCTGTGTGCACCACATTCATGGTTCTTGGGCTTTGATGGCTTTGTCCATGTATGGAGATCACGTTTCCATGGTTTTTTGGCTCCAGCTATCCTTGGTTAAGGCTCAAACCACACGGCAAGGTAGGCTGGTCAACAGGTAGGGTGATGTCCTTAACTACCCTCTTTGTTGTTTCTTGGTTTAGTATTGTTAGCTCAAAATTGGTTTAGTATTGGTAAATATTATTGTGTGGAAGTGTTTAGAATTGAAAATCATAGTCATATTCTAGAAATTACGTGTTAAGTTGCGATTTTATGTGTTTTAAAGCTTTTTTAGCATTTTCGCGCACAAAGTAGCTCAAACTTGGTTTATTTTCAACGAAACTTGGCACACAACACTATTTTGTATATACTATTGTGTTGAAGTGGTTAGATTTGAAAATCATAGTCACATGCTAGAAATTATGTGTTAAGTTGCGATTTTATGAGTTTTTTAGCTTTACTGGCAGTTTCGCGCATAAAGTAGCTCAAACTTGGTTTGTTTTGCACGAAAATTAGCACAAAACACTATTTGGTATATATTATTGTGTTGAAGTGGTTAGAATTGTAAATTGTAGCCATATGCTAGAAATTACGTTTTAAGTTCTGATTTTATGCGTTTTAAAGCTTTTTTGGCACTTTCGCGCATAAAGTAGCTCAAACTTGGTTTGTTTTGCACGAATCATGGCGTACAACACTATTTGGTATATATTATAGTGTTCAAGTTGTTACAATTGAAAATCATAGTCATATGCGTGAAATGACGTGTTAAGTTGCGATTTTATGCGTTTTAAAGCTTTTTTGGCACTTTCGCGCATAAAGTAGCTCAAACTTGGTTTGTTTTGCACGAAACTTGGCACACCGCTCTATTTGGTATATATTATTGTGTTGAAGTGGTTAGAATTTAAAATCATAGTGATATGCTAGAAATTAAGTGTTAAGTTGCGATTTTATGCGTTTTTAAGATTTTTTGGTACTTTCACGCATAAAGTAGCTCAAACTTGGTTTGGTTTGCACGAAACTTGGCACACAACACTAATTGGTGTATATTATTGTGTTGAAGTGTTTAGAATTTAAAATGATAGTCATATGCTGGATATTGCGTGTTAAGTTGCGATTTTATGTGTTTTTATGCTTTTTTTGCACTTTTGCGTATAAAGTAGCTCAAACTTGGTTTATTTTGCACGAAACATGGACACAACACTACTTGGTATTAATTAAATTGTTTTGAAGTGGTTAGAAGTGTAAATCGTAGTCATATGCTAGAAATTACGTGTTAAGTTACGATTTTATGCATTTCTAAGCTTTTTTTGGCACTTTCCTACATAAAGTAGCTCAAACTTGGTTTGTTTTGCACGAAACTTGGCACACAGCTCTATTTGGTATATATTATTGTGTTGAAGTGGTTAGAATTTAAAATCATAGTGATATGCTAGAAATTACGTGTTAAGTTGCGATTTTATGCGTTTCTAAGATTTTTTGGAACTTTCACGCATAAAGTAGCTCAAACTTGGTTTGTTTTGGACGAAACTTGGCACACAACACTATTTGGTATATATTATTATATTGAAGTGGTTAGAATTGAAAATCGTAGTCATATGCTAGAAATTACGTGTTACGTTGCGATTTTATGTGTTTTTAAGCTTTTTTGGCACTTTCGCGCACAAAGTAGTTCAAACATGGTTTGTTTTGCACGTAACTTGGCACACAACACTATTTGGTATATATTATTGTGTTGAAGTGGTTAGAATTGTAAATCATAGTGATATGCTAGAAATTAAGTGTTAAGTTGCGATTTTATGCGTTTTTAAGCTTTTTTGGCACTTTCGCGCATAAAGTAGCTTAAACTTAATTTGTTTTGCACGAAACTTGGCACACAACACTATTTAGTATATATTATTGTGTTGAAGTGGTTAGAATTGAAAATCATCATCATACGATAGAAATTACGTGTTAAGTAGTGATTTTATGCGTTTTTAAGCTTTTTTGGCACTTTCGCGCATAATGTAGCTCAAATTTTTTTTTGTTATGCATGAATCTTGGCACACAAAACTATATGGTATATATTGTTGTGCTGAAGTGGTTAGGATTGTAAATCATAGTCATATGCTAGAAATTACGTGTTAAGTTACGATTTTCTGCGTTATTAAACTTTTTTGGCACTTTCGCGCATAAAGTAGCTCAAACTTGGTTTGTTTTGCACGAAACTTGGCACAGAACAGTATTTGGTATATATTATTGTTTTGAAGTGGTTAGAATTGTAAATCATAGTCATATGCTAAAAATTACGTGTTAAGTTGTGATTTTATGCGTTTTTAAGCATTTTGAGCACTTTCGTGCTTAAAGTGGCTCAAACTTTGTTTGGTTTGCGCGAAACTTGGCATACAAAACTATTTGGTATATATTATTGTGTTGAAGTGGTTTGAATTGTAAATCATAGTCATATGCTAGAAATTACGTGTTAAGTTGCGATTTTATACGTTTTTAAGCTTTTTTGGCACTTTGGCGCATAAAGTAGCACAAACTTAGTTTGTTTTGCACGATAACCTTGCCAACAACACTATTTGGTATATATTATTATGTTGAAGTGGTTACAATTGAAAATCATAGTCGTATGCTAGAAATTACGTGTTAAGTTGGGATTTTATGCGTTTTTAAGCTTTTTTGGCACTTTCGAGCATAAAGTGGCTTAACTTTGTTTTGTTTTGACGAAACTTGGCACACAGCACTAATTGGTATATATTATTGTGTTGAAGTTGTTTAAATTGAAAATCATAGTTATATGCTAGAAATTACATATTAAGTTGCGATTTTATGCGTTTTTAAGTTTTTTTGGCACTTTCGCGCATAAAGTACCTCAAACTTGGTTTATTTTGCTCGAAACATGGCACACAACACTACTTGGTATTAATTAAATTGTTTTGAAGTTGTTAGAAGTGTAAATCTAGTCATATGATAGAAATTACGTGTTAAGTTACGATTTTATGTATTTCTAAGCTATTTTGGCACTTTCGCGCATAAAGTAGCTCGAACTTGGTTTGTTTTGCACGAAACTTGGCACACCGTTCTATTTGGTATATATTATTGTGTTGAAGTGGTTAGAATTGAAAATCATAGTGATATGCTAGAAATTACGTGTTAAGTTGCGATTTTATGCGTTTCAAAGATTTTTTGGAACTTTTACGCATAAAGTAGCTCAAACTTGGTTTAGTTTGGACGAAAATTGGCACACAACACTATTTGGTATATTTTATTATGTTGAAGTGGTTAGAATTTGAAATCTTTGCGATACGCTAGAAATTACGTGTTACGTTGCGATTTTATGAGTTTTTTAGCTTTTTTGGCAGTTTCGTGCATAAAGTAGCTCAAACTTGGTTTGTTTTGCACGAAAATTTGCACAAAACACTATTTGGTATATATTATTGTGTTGAAGTGGTTAGAATTGTAAATTGTAGCCATATGCTAGAAATTACGTTTTAAGTTGCAATTTTATGCGTTTTAAAGCTTTTTTGGCACTTTCGCGCATAAAGTAGCTCAAACTTGGTTTGTTTTGCACGAAACTTGGCACAGAACGCTATTTGGTATATATTATTGTTTTGAAGTGGTTAGAAATGTAAATCATAGTAATATGCTAGAAATTAGGTGTTAAGTTGCGATTTTATGCGTTTTTAAGCTTTTTGAGCACTTTCGCGCTTAAAGTGGCTCAAACTTTGTTTGGTTTGTGCGAAACTTGGCACACAACACTATTTGCTATATATTATTGTGTTGAAGTGGTTTGAATTGTAAATCATTGTCATATGTTAGAAATTACATGTTAAGTTGTGATTTTATGCGTTTTTAAGCTTTTGTGGCACTTTCGAGCATAAAGTGGCTCAAACTTTGTTTGGTTTTGACGAAACTTGGCACAAAGCACTAATTCGTATATATTATTGTGTTGAAGTGGTTAGAATTGAAAATCATAGTCATATGCTAGAAATTACATGTTAAGTTGCGATTTTATGCGTTTTTAAGCTTTTTTGGCACTTTCGCGCATAAAGTAGCGCAAACTTGGTTTATTTTGCACGAAATTTGGCACACAACACTATTTGGTATATATTATTGTGTTTTGAAGTGTTTAGAATAGTAAATCGAAGTCATATGCTAGAAATTACGTGTTAAGTTACAATTTTATGCATTTTAATGCTTATTTGGTACTTTCGTGCATAAAGTAGCTCAAACTTTGTTGGTTTTGCACGAAACTTGGCACACAGCACTATTTCGTATATATTATTGTGTTGAAGTGGTTAGAATTGAAAATCATAGTCATATGTTAGAAATTACGTGTTAAGTTTCGATTTTATGGGTTTTAAAGCTTTTTTAGCACTTTCGCGCTTAAAGTAGCTCAAACTTGGTTTGTTTTGCACGAAAATTGGCACACAACTCTATTTGGTATATATTATTGTGTTGAAGTGATTGGAATTGTAAATCATAGTCATATGCTAGAAAATACGTTTTAAGTTGCGATTTTCTACGTTTTAAAGCTTTTTTGGCACTTTCGTGCATAAAGTAGTTCAAACTTGTTTTGTTTTGCACGAAGCTTGACATACAACACTATTTGATATATATTATTGTGTTGAAGTGGTTAGAGTTTTAAATCAGTGTCATATGCTAGAAATTTCGTGTTAAGTTGCGATTTTTTGCGTTTTTAAGCTTTTTTTGGCACTTTCGCGCATAAAGTGGCACAAACTATGTTTGTTTTGTACGAAACTTGGCACAGAACACTAATTGGTATATATTATTGTGTTGAAGTGGTTAGAATTGAAAATCATAGTCATATGCTGGAAATTATGTGTTTAATTGCGATTTTATGCGTTTCGAAACTTTTTTGGCACTTTCGCGCATAAAGTAGCTCAAACTTTTTTTGTTTTGCACAAAACATGGTACACAACACTATTTGGTATATATTAAATTGTTTTGAAGTGGTTAGAAGTGTAAATCGTAGTCATATGCTAGAAATTACGTGTTAAGTTACGTTTTTATGCATTTTAAAGCTTTTTTGACACTTTCGCGCATAAAGTAGCTCAAACTTGGTTTGTTTTGCTCAAAACTTGGCACACAACACTATTTGGTATATATTATTGTGTTGAAGTGGTTCGAATTGAAAATCATAGTCATATGCTAGAAATTACGTGTTAAGTTGCGATTTTATGCGTTTTTAAGATTTTTTGGAACTTTTGCGCATAAAGTATCTCAAACTTGGTTTGTTTTTGACGAAACTTGGCACACAACACTATTTGGTATATATTATTGTGTTGAAGTGGTTAGAATTGTAAATCGTAGTCATATGCTAGAAATTACGTGTTAAGTTGCGATTTTATGCGTTTTAAAGCTTTTTCGTCACTTGTGCGCATAAAGTAACTCAAACTTGGTTTGTTTTGCACGAATTTTGGCACACAACACTATTTGGTATATATTATTGTGTTGAAGTAGTTAGAATTGTAAATTGTAGCCATATGCTAGAAATTACGTTTTAAGTTGCGATTTTATGCGTTTTAAAGCTTTTTTGGCACTTTTGCGCATAAAGTAGCTCAAACTTGGTTTGTTTTGCACGAAACATGGCGTACAACACTATTTGGTATATATTATAGTGTTCAAGTTGTTAGAATTGAAAATCATAGTCATATGCGTGAAATTACGTGTTAAGTTGCGATTTTATGCGTTTTAAAGCTTTTTTGGCACTTTCGGGCATAAAGTAGCTCAAACTTGGTTTTTTTTGCACGAAACATGGCACACAACACTATTTGGTATATATTATTGTGTTTAAGTGGTGAGAATTGTAAATCATATTCATATACTAGAAATTACGTTTTAAGTTGTGATTTTAAGGGTTTTTAAGCGTTATTGGCACTTTTGCGTATAAAGTGAGAATTCTTATTAATCACAAAACTGAATCCATGTACATGAGAGACAACTTCTATTAATAGGTTTCTAGCTAGCTAACAACAATAAATATCATTTGCTATACAATATGCCTCTTAAAACAAAAAATAAAAACCAGAACACTTGGGCACTGATCAGCACTGATCAGTGACTGGCCCACCTTGCGCTCGTATCCTAGTAAGCTGTGTGCACAACATTCATGGTTCTTGGGCTTTGATGGCTTGGTCCATGTATGGAGATCAAGTTTCCATGGTTGTTTGGTTGCTGGTATCCTTGGTTAAGGCTCAAACCACGTGGCAGGTAGGCTGGTCAGCAGGTAGGGTGCTGTCCTTAACTGTCCTCTTTGTTGTTTCATGGTTTGGTATTGTTAGCTCAAACTTTGTTTGTTTTGTACGATACACGGAACACAACACTATTTGGTATATATTATTGTGTTGAAGTGGTTAGAATTGTAAATAAAAGTCATATGCAAGAAATTACGTGTTAAGTTGCGATTTTATGTGTTTTTAAGCTTTTTTTTCCCTATCGCGCATAAAGTAGCTCAAACTTGGTTTGTTATGCACCAGACTTGGCACACAATAATATTTGGTATATATTATTGTGTGAAAGTGGTTAGAATTGTAAATCATAGTAATATGCTAGAAATTCCTTGTTATGTTGCAATATTAAGGGTTTTAAGCGTTTTTGGCACTTTTGTGTATAAAGTGAGAATTCTTATTAATCACAACACCTAATCCATATACATGAAAGACAACCTATATTTATAGGTTTGTAGCTAGCTAAATTCTATAAACATCACATGCTATACAATATGCCTCTTAACATAAATATTATAAACCAGAACACTTGGGCACTGATCAGCACTGATCAGTGACTGGACCACCTTGCGCCGTATCCTAGTAAGCTGTGTGCAGCACATTCATGGTTCTTGGGCTTTGATGGCTTTGTCCATTATGGAGATCACGTTTCCATGGTTGTTTGGCTCCAGGTATCCTTGGTTAAGGCTCAAACCACGAGGCAAGGTAGGCTGGTCAACAGGTAGGGTGATGTCCTTAACTGCCTCTGTTGGCCTCTTAAGGTTTTGATGATGACTTTACTTTTAAATAAACAAACATATTTTTAGAGATTGTTTTGTAGGTATATATCCGATTTAATGTGAATCGTTGATGAAGCCTATGACTTGATTCGTGGAAGATGTACATGTCTTAATATGTCCAAGATGTTAGATAAGTGTTATAATGTTCAAAATAGACGTACAGTCTACTGTTCCTAAAATGAACATTCTGACTGAAGTTGAAGCTGGAGACAGTACACTGTTCCTACGTAGCAGGTCTGAAGAATAGCATCGACTGAAAAATTGCAAATTAATTATTTTCTGTTTTTAAGTTGATGTAATGGTTTAGAATTAATTTTAATTGCTTAAATTAATTAGTAAGTTAATTGGCAAATCTATTTTTAGGTTTTCTAAAAATAGCGCAAGACTTTTTCTTAACTAGATTTAGATCTCCTATTTTTTAGGATCTTATGTTTTAAACTCCTATGCTATTTTTAGCATTAAGGAAACTGATTTTTCCTTGAGCAAATAACAGCCGTACACTTTCTTAATTCCACCACCTTTTGTTTTGAGAACGTGGGGGTAGTGGAGGTATGTGTGAGATAGTGGACGTTATGCTTATGGTAACTGCTGGCTGTTCCCTCTATAAATAGAAGGGACTTTGCTCGAATCAAAAATCAATCCTTTTAGGATTCAAGAGTGTCCATTAAAGGGAGATCATCTTAAGAAAAATATTTTCAGTTTTCCAATGCCAATTAATTTATTATATTTTTCTTAAGTAATTATTTTAATTCTTATCCTCTTGAGAAATGGCCTTGTAAAGGGTATTTGATGTGATTTATTGTAATTAGACTTATGGGAAGTCTAAGGGAATAGAGAAGAGAAATGGCCTTGTAAAGGGTATTTGAGTGTTTTGTTGTAATTAGACTTATGGGAAGTCTAAGGGAATAGAGAATAGAAACGTGAGAAGAGAAAGAGAAGGAGAGAAGAGAAGAGAAGAGAAGTAGGCCTAAGTAGAGAAGCTTTGAGTAAAGCATTTAGAGAATTGAGAAGCTTCAAGTGAAGCAAACATTGTTTTGTGTAATTGTAACTAATTGCCTTAACATAGTGAGAATTTTGAAATCCCGGGGGGTCGTGGTTTTTCCTTCTTATTAGGCCAAGAAGGTTTCCACGTAAAAATCCTTGTCTCCTTTATTATTTTTCTTTTCGTTTTTAAGTTTAAGTTTTTGTCCTTTACTTAATATAATTCCGCAAAAAATTAGAGGCAAAAATCTTAAACCTACTACACAACAATTCACCCCCCCCTCTTGTTGCATTCGATCATCCATTAGTATTTCTTCAATTGGTATCAGAGCCCTGTTCCTCATTTAATCAGGAAACCCTGAGAGCAGTATCCTGTTCCCTGGAAAGATGTTGAAGATGAACGAGCGCATGGAAGAGGTAATGTCTTCTATCTCACTCCCTAAACAATTGTCTAAACTCAGTAAGAATAAATTGATTAAGTTGCTCTTGGAGACACATGAAAAATTAGAAAAACAGAATACCAAGTGTCTCCAAATCGAGAAAGACCTCAACTCAAACAAGGATCATATATCCTATCTAAATTCATTTAGAGTAGATGTACAAAACAGATTTTTTAATTTGCTAGATCAGAATGTTGTTTTAAAAGAGACAATTGAGAAATTGAAACAGGAATTTATCTTTCTTAATATTGAAATGAATCAAAATAGATTGTTAGGATTAAGTAAATATGCAAACAACATATCTACTCACATGGTTAGCACTGAATTTCAAAAGTTGAAATCAAAATTAGAATCCTATGAAATTGAAAATGAATATTTGAAAAATAAAATAAACTTAAGAGGAAAAGGGAAAATCAATGAAATTCCCAAATGGATTCTAAATGCTAAAACCAAAAGTAAAGAAGGTCTAGGCTATATGAGGAATGATAAAAAGAAAAAGTTCTATGTAGATCTCCCTAGTAGCAAAATATGTTCCTTCTGTGGTAAAAGTGGACACCTAAAACATCAATGTATAAAGAGGGAACATCATGTCAAAGCAAATAAAAATTATGTCGAACGAATATGGATTAAGAAATGTGATTCAAGTATTGTCGACAAGGAACCCAAGGATGAATGGGTTCCTGCACCTAACCACTAATTTGCTTTGCAGGTTCAAGTGAGGGGGAACAACTCATGGTATCTCGACAGTGGGTGTTCCAAGCATATGACGGGTGATAAATCTAAATTTCTCTCACTTGAAGCCTATGATGGGGGAACAGTAACCTTCGGTGACAACATGAAGGGTGAGATAATCGCCAAAGGAAAGGTTGGAAGGTCTAGTTCCCATGCCATTGATAATGTATTTTTAGTCGAGAATTTAAAACACAATTTGTTAAGTATTTCTCAATTTTGCGACAAAGGTAACTCTGTTAAGTTTACTTTTGAAAAATGCATAATTTCTAGGAACAGTACAGGAGACCCTGTGCTGGAGGGAATCAGAAAAGGGAACACCTATGTGGTGGATCTGGACACTGTTCCCAGAAACAGTCTAACGTGTTTAAGTGTTATTGAAGAAGACCCACTTCTTTGGCACAAGCGTCTAGGTCATGCCAGTTATTCATTGATTAACACATTAAGATCAAAAGACCTAGTTAGAGGTTTACCATCTATAAAATTCCTTAAAGAAGAAGTTTGTGATCCTTGTGCTAAAGGAAAACAAGTGCGGTCATCCTTTAAATCAAAAAACGTTGTGACTACCACTAGACCATTAGAATTAATTCATATGGACCTATGTGGACCAATGAGAACACAAAGCCGTAGTGGCAAAAAGTATGTATTTGTTGTTGTTGATGATTATAGTAGATTCACGTGGACCTTATTTTTGGCAAGCAAAGATGAAGCTTTTGATAAGTTTGTTTCCTTTGCTAATAAAACACAAAAATCTACCAATAATCAAATTGTTTACATTAGGTCTGATCATGGGAAAGAATTTGAAAATTCAAACTTTATGAATTATTGCAATGAACATGGCATAAATCACAATTTTTCCACACCAAGAACACCACAACAAAACGGTGTGGTAGAAAGGAAAAATAGGACTTTAGAAGAAATGGCAAGGACCATGTTGATTGCTAGCAGTCTACCTAGGAATTTTTGGGCAGAAGCCGTTAACACTGCATGCTATATATTGAATCGTGTACTAATTAGACTAATCACTTCAAAGACACCCTATGAATTACTTAAGGGTGTTAAACCAAATATTTCCTACTTTCGTGTGTTTGGATGCAAATGTTTTGTACATGTAAATGGAAAACGAAATTTGGGTAAATTTGATGAAAGAAGTGATGAGGCAGTGTTTCTTGGTTATTCATCACAAAGCAAAGCTTACAGAGTATATAATAAGAGAACAATGTGTGTAGAAGAGTCTGTTCACATAATCTTTGATGAAACTAACTTTTCAACAAGTGAACAGGAAACAAGTAATATTAAAATAGGTCTTGCAAATTTGGAAGATGAAGATGAAGGAATAAAAGTGCAAGATCGAGGAACAGCAAGCGAACAGTCGATACAAGAAGAGGCAGTAGAAACCGACCAAATCCAGGAACTGCCAGCACAACAGGACCAGCAGACTGTTCCCAATCCAGCTGTTCCCACAGATGAACAAAATGATCCAGTAGCTGAACAGAATGTCAATCAAGTTACTGAACAAGAACATGCTACTGTTCCTTCAAGAGAATTTGTGCCTAAACCTTGGAAGTATCAAAGATATCATCCTCTTGATTCAATTGTAAGTGATATAAATAAGGGAACACAAACTAGATCTCAATTGAGAAACTTTTGTGCACACTTTGCGTTCCTATCATCACTTGAACCTAAAAATCACGAGGAAGCTTTAAAGGATTCCGATTGGATAGTTGCCATGCAAGATGAACTAAATGAGTTTGAGAGAAATAAAGTGTGGCACTTGGAACCCAAACCGAAAAACAAGAAAGTTATTGGTTTGAAATGGGTATTTCGGAATAAGCTTGATGAGCATGGTATAATTGTTAGAAATAAAGCTAGACTTGTGGTTAAAGGTTATAATCAACAAGAAGGTATTGATTATACCGAGACATTTGCTCCGGTAGCAAGGTTAGAGGCCATTAGAATTTTAATTTCTTTTGCTGCATTTATGAATTTTAAGCTATATCAAATGAATGTGAAATGTGCTTTTTTGAATGGTTATCTTGATGAAGAAGTTTTTGTGGAACAACCCCCAGGTTTTGAGAATACCTCTTGTCCTAATCATGTCTACAAGTTTGACAAAGCCCTATATGGCTTGAAGCAAGCTCCTAGGCAATGGTACGAAAGACTTTCAAAGTTTTTGATTCAAAATAACTTTGTAAGAGGAAAAATCGACAAAACCTTGTTCTTTAAGAATAAAGGTTCTCATATTTTGGTTGTTCAAATTTATGTTGATGATATTATTTTTGGTGCTACTAATGATTTATTATGTAAAGAATTTGCTAACCTTATGGGTGTAGAATTTGAAATGAGCATGATGGGAGAATTAAATTTCTTTCTTGGTTTGCAAATTAAACAAACTGAAAATGGTATTTTTATTCATCAACAAAAATACATTAAAGAACTTCTTAAGAAATATGGACTAAACAACTCTAAAACCAACCACACACCTATGGCTACCAATGTTAGACTAGATGAAGACCTAAATGGGAACAACGTAGATCAAACCATGTATAGAGGCATGATAGGTTCTTTATTGTATCTAACTGCAAGTAGACCTGATATTTCTTTTAGTGTTGGTTTATGTGCTAGATTTCAATCAAGTCCTAAAGAATCACATCTCACGGCAGTAAAGAGAATTTTGAGATATTTGAAGGGAACAGACGACTTGTCCCTATTTTATCCTAAAAGTGATGTTTATGATTTAAAAGGTTTTAGTGATGCAGATTATGCAGGTGATCTTGTTAATAGAAAGAGTACATCAGGTATGGTACAATATCTTGGCTCATGTTTAGTTTCATGGAGTTCCAAGAAACAAAACACAGTTGCATTATCCACTGCAGAAGCTGAATACGTAGCAGCAGCAGCCTGCTGTTCCCAAATGCTTTGGATAAAACAGCAACTTAGAGATTTTGGTATTAAAGTTGAATGCATTCCTATTTATTGTGATAATACTAGTGCCATATGTATATCTAAAGATCCAGTGCATCATTCACGTGCTAAACATATACACATTAGACATCATTTTCTAAAGGATAACGTAGAACACAAAAATATTGTATTGAAGCATGTTAACACAAATGAACAAGTTGCAGATATTCTGACCAAACCACTTCCTAGGGAACAATATGAAAAGATGAGATTGGAACTTGGTATGATCAAGCTCCACTAAAGTTAGTTGCATATATTTCCCATTGAAGCATCATGAGAATGAAAAGGTCAGGAATCAATCTCAAAATCTTGATTGAAAATCAATTATTGCATGGATCAAGTAAACACGTAATAAAGTTTGTACTATGAATGTTTTTACATTTGCATGTTGTTAATTCAAACAGACCAATGCAATATGTTCATTATTTTCTTCATAATACTTTATAATATCATAATTCATTTTTGGTTTTCATATTTTATTAAATTTAATATTTCATAATTTATTCATATTTCACATTTTTTTACGGTCAACTTAAATTGAGAGCTTTTGAGAAAACGGTTCTTCTTCACTCAAGTAATGCAAAGCAATAAAGAGATGGGACTTGGAGGAGTAACCGTCACTTCAATAATTTAAAAACCCCTGCTTCACGTCACCTTCCCAAACCTTCTCTCAATCTCTCACTCAAGAACCGTCCTTCTTCCTCTCTCAAAACCTTCAAAATTCAAAAATGAAAACCCCCAAATCCTCTAAATCAGGCAAGAAAACTCCCAAATCCTGTATGCCCGATCAACCAAAACCACTAAGAGTAGTACTTCCACCACCATTACTGCAGGATGCACCACCCACACCAACTGAAACCACACAAGAATCACCAAAACACTCCACTGAACCCACTAGTACCAAAAGAAAAATGTCAACAGGTGGTTCATCATCCAGAGTAGTTAAGCGATCGAAGCATGTTGATCCAAACAGCGCAGAAGAAGTTTCAAAGGAGATGACTGTAGGGTTCGGGTTGGACAAATATTGGTATGATTCTACGAACTTTCCTAGATTGCATGAGATTTTACAGTATCAAGAATGGGAATTGTTAATGTCAAATTTCAGTTGCAATTCAATTTTTCCAAACCTAATGAGAGAATTTATTGTAAATTTCTCTAATGATGGCGGTATGTGTACTAGTGTTGTTAAAACTGTTAAAATTGAATTTAACAGCGCATTATTAGGGGAATGGTTTAATGTTCCCAATGTTGGTTTTGATACATATCATATTGGGTCAAAGATTGTATTTTCTGGCATTAATGAACGCACAATTTTAAAATTTTTAGGAATTGATAAAAAGGGGAAGATCAGTCACAATGTTCTGTTCCCTATGCATAAATTGTTGTACAATGTTGCTCGCAGATTTATCTTACCACGAAACTCAAAACGTAGTCAAGTGAGTTTGCGTGATGCCACCTTGATTTACTGCATGGAAAAACATATTAAAATAAATTTTCCTTCGTTGATGATCTCTCATTTATCAGACTGCATTGAAAAGAAAAGCTTTATTGGTTATGGAGGGTTGTTAACATGGATTTTTAGGAAGTTTGAGGTCCCATTGGAAGGGTTGGAGTTCCCAATGGGTCCCAATATGAAAATTGGTGCTAAATGTTTACAAAATTTGCATTTGAAATTGAATGATGAAGGAGTATTGATGCATGAAGGGGTTGTTGAAGTAGAATCTGATGAGGAAGATATTGAAAAAGAAGAAGAAAAATTGAGAGAGAGAGATCAGGAAGAAAAAGAGGAAAAGGAGCAAGAGCCTGTTCCCACTGACCATATTGAAACAGAAGAAAAAGGGGAACAGGATGGAGAACCTAGTAAGGGGGAAGCAGAACAGGAGGGAGCCTTAGGAGAAGAGGCTCATCACAATCTTTGTGATGATACAAGTGATGAAGAGATTGTGATAGCTATGAGGAAAAAGGCTAAGTCAATGCAAAGGAAGAGTAGGAGGTTGGCCTCGAAACGCAAGGCTACTTTGGTTGATGAAACACCTTCTGACACCATCCCTGAGCCAACACCTGATGAACCTACCTCTCCCAAGCCAGCCAATTCACCACCACATCAAATTCCATCACCACCACCATCACCTATCCCGTGTACACCACCACCACAATCACACACTTCACCCAATATTGGCTGTACTAACTTTGACTCTGTTCCTGCAGTTTCCTTACATACCATTCTCTCCAAGCTCCTTGATCTACAGTCTCAATTCATTGCATTTCAGGATGAAACTCGTGTCTCGCTTGCTACTATTGTGGATCAGCTAAACTAAATGGAACAACGCCTTGGTGCCAAGCTGGACACAGTGGAGGTGCAGACTGAGTACATTGATGAAGAGACTGATACCAATTGTTGATCTTCTGGAACACCATAATTGACATTTTTCGGGAACACCAGAATCTGCCCTCAGGGTTTCCTGATCTTCTGGGAACAGGGCTCTGATACCAATTGTTGATTCAATTAGGAACGGGAACAGCAACAAGAGGGGGGTGTGAATTGTTGTTGTTGCAAGTTTAAGCGATTGTGCCCTGTTTTTGCGGAATTATTCAAAATAAATAAAGCTTAAACTAAGAGCAAAATAATAAGAGAGACACACGATTTTACGTGGAAACCTTTTGGGCCTAAACAAAAGGAAAAACCACGACCACTTGGGATTTCTAACAACTTCACTATGTTTAAGGCAATTAGTTACAATTACAATAAACACCTTACTTCACTCGAAGCGAAACAACTAGGCCAACTCTTCACTCTCTAATTGCTTTACTCAAAGCAACAAACTTAGCTTTACAATAAGCTAATCCTCTCTAGCTTCACTAAAAGCTATCTAACTTCCCCCTTAGACTCACCCGAGTCTAATTACATAAACTCTCAAAAACCCTTACAAAAAGGATAGAAATTCTCTAAAATAAATCAAAGAGTTGCATCAAGAAAATATTATAAATTAATTGGCAACTTTAAGAACAAAATATTTCTTGTAAAATCCAACAAAAACGTATGAAAAACACTTAAGCACAAAACGTTGGATTACTTCACTTCACTTAAAAAACCGGAATTAACTTGCAATTTATAGAAAATAATATTCCTAAGAAAATGGAATAATCCAATCCATCATCCCACTATCAAGAGATCATGGGAGTAATGTGGATTAAGCAAACACACGGTTATTTCCATAAGATTTGATTAAGTCAAATCACACGTGTACATAAACATTAACCGCTGTTCCCTTAATAACCGCTGTTCCCTAAAGTAGCAGTTTCTTCAGTAGTAATTCCTGTTCCCCAAATTAATGGCTGGAACTTCATGCTATATTTAGAAAACGGTTAATCTTAGTGGGAATGATTGCTTGCTTATTTTTAGGAATAAAGACCGGCTAAAAAGTTTTGCTAAGACCAATTCAAAGTTAGTTAATTCTATTTTTAACAAATCCAGGATTTACTAAAAATAGATCCTAAAATAAAGGATCTTAACAAATAAAACGTGAATTCATTTTCTTTAACAAAAACGATTTGCCAATTAACTTTAATAAATTATTACTGCAACAATTTAATTTAAAATACATTAACTAAAAAAAATAATAATTAAAATATGATAATCAGAATTTTTAGTCAACGTAGTCAACCTTCAGCTCAGGAACAGTGTGCTGTCTCCAGACTTCAGTTTAGCTAGAACATCCAACTTGGGAACAGTAGATCTGCTGTCTCCATTTTACATCCCAAGCGATATACTTCTCCTAACATCAATTGAAACCTTTTGACATGTACGTTTCCATAAGCTAAGGCATAGGTACTATCAACGATCATAATCATAATCGGATATCGACCTGCACAATCTCTAAAAACATGTTCGCTTAAATAAAGTGTAGTCATCATCAAAACTCAAGAGGTCCAACAAATTCCCCCTTTTTGATGATGACAAACTTTTCAAACAAACTTAAAAACAAAATAGAGTAAACCAATGTTGAAGAGTATGTTAGAGATCAAAACAACTCTTCTTAACTAAATATCATGAAACCAGTTACTCTAGAAATAATCAAAACAACAACTTTATATTATTTCAGCATAAAATCAAACAATGAAAAAAATGTAGATTTAATCCATAATCATCCATAATCAGAGCTAAAAGAAATTAGCATAAACAAACAACTAACCAAAACCAGAAATCAGTATCTTAATCTTTACAACTAACAACACAAACATCAGAAAAACAAACCAAACCAGCACCTTAATCCATAAGTCCAACATAATAGATTTAACTAGATCTCAAACATGCTCAAGCATTATTTAAGTTTGTGCCAAATATTCCCCCTTTTGACATCATTTAAAAAGAAGATAAGCAATCAAACCACAGCACTAAACATACAGTTATAGTCAAAGAGAGAATAAGGATGCACAAATTAAAAAGCAATAACAATGAATGCAAGCATGATAAGCAATGACTAATCAAACCTAACAGTTAGTAGCATATGTAAAAAGGTTTAACAAAGTTAACAATGTTTAAGAGGTGTACCCCAGCTGGTACCAAAAGACAAAGAAATTGTTTGGTGACAGAGATAGTAGCAATGAAACATAAAAGATATTAAAGGAGAACTAGGAAGCAGGGGCATCTTCATCAATATATTCTGTTTCCACCTCCACTGTATCCAATTTAGCACCAAGACGAGCCTCCATTTGAGTCATCTGGTCAGCTAATGAGGCTAGGGAAACACGAATCTCATCTTGAAATTTGAAGAAGCGATCTTGCAAATCATCAAGCTTGAGGAGAATGGAGTATAAGGGGGCAGTAGGAACAGTTGCCTGATCAAAGCTTTGTCTGTGAAATGATGGTGGTGGTGATCTTGGTGTTGGTGATGGTGGTGGTGGAGTGGTTGGCTTTGGTGAGGGAAAGCTACTGGGTTCAGCCCTA
The DNA here is from genome assembly GCF_026212465.1 of Amaranthus tricolor. Lineage (NCBI taxonomy): Eukaryota > Viridiplantae > Streptophyta > Magnoliopsida > Caryophyllales > Amaranthaceae > Amaranthus > Amaranthus tricolor. The sequence continues at coordinate 20,073,130 of NC_080047.1, forward strand.
GAGTCATCATCAAGAGCACCTTCAGGTCCCATCCCCTTGTCTTCTTCCTCCTTATCAGAAGGAACAACCTCCTGTTCCTTAACTCCAGCTCCTTCTTTCTCCTGTTCCTCCTTTTCAACTTCTTTTTCCTGTTCCTCCTTCTCCACTTCTTCCTCTACTTCCTGTTCCTCCTTTTCCTTCCCCTCTTCCTCCTGTTCCTCATCATCAGAATCAATTTCAATCTGTTCCACAGCATTTTCAAGGATCCCTTCCTCATTTAATCTAAGGCGCAAATTACTCAAACATTTTGCACCTATCATGTTACTGGGACCCATAGGAAAGCTATATTCTCCAAGTGGAACACCAAATTTTGAGAAAATCCAGGACAACAAACCACCATAGCCTACCATACATCTTTTGGCTATACAATCATTTAAATGCGAAATCATCAAGGAAGGAAAATTAATCTTTATATTGTTCACCATACAGTAAATCAAAGTGGCATCTCGAAGACTTACCTCACTACGTTTTGAATTTCGTGGTAAAATAAACCTTCGAGCAATGTTGTAAAGTAACTTGTGAAAGGGGGACAAAACATTGTGACTCACTTTACCTCTCTTTTGCCTAACGCCTAAACATCTCCAGACATCCTTTTCATCAATCCCAGAAAACGCAATTTTTGACCCAACATAGTACACATCAAAGCCAGTGGCTGGTACTCCTAACCACTGTCCTAACATCATACTATCAAACTCAATTTTAATTTCTTTAATTGAACTTGAACAGACTCCATCATTAATAGAAAAGTTAGAGATGAACTCACACATAATTTCTGGGTAAATGGGATTGCAGCAGTAATCGCACATGAGTGATTCCCAATGTTGAGTTTGTAGAATTTTGTGAAATTGAGGAAAGTTTGTAGTCTCATACCACTCTTTGTCAAGGCCAAAGCCAACTGACATTTCTTTGGAAAGTTCCTCAGCGTTTAAGTAGTGGGTTACCTTCATTTTCTTTACAGAACGTGTTGGAGGTTTCTTGGATCCTCTTGATCTCTTACTGCTTGCATGTATTTTCGGGGAGATGGGGGTTCCCTCCTGTTCTTTTGATGAAGACTCAGACTTAGGAGTGTGAGAAGGTGGGTAGATGACTTGAAGAGGTACAGGTTGCTTCATTTTAGGACTCTGATTCTTGGTCTTCATGTATGTTTTGAGAGGGAAAAGAAGGAGTAATGGAGAAAATGACGGTTTAGGGTTGAGTGAAAGGGAAAGGGTAATGATTATGAAGTGAAAGATGGAACGTGAGGGAGTGGGTTTATTTGTGAGAGGTGACGGTTACTAAACGTTCCATTTTCCTTAGTTATGCATTTTGATACAGATACACGAAATGGAGACAGATGAAGCATTTTGATGATCCAACTCCTACTTCCTAAAAAAAATTGCTGGAAAAAAATTTTTTATATTATATTAATTTTTTTTTTATTTTTATTTTTATTTTTATTTTTATTTTTATTATATATTTATAATAAGAAAATGATAATATTATGCTACTACCGTTTGATCAAAATAATCATGCAATCATAAGAACATTCAAAGTATATACCTTTAAAAAATGCGTACCTGATCCTTTCGATAATTGATCTTTCAATCAAGTTTATTGTGGTTGATTGATCATTTTCAATTTTTATTTTGTCTCTAAGAATCATATATGACACTTCCTTTAATGCAGCTTGATCATGCCAAGTTCCAATCTCATTTTCTCATGCTGTTCCCTTGGAAGCGGTTTGGTCATGATATCTGCTATTTGCTCGTTAGTGTTTACATGCTTAACAATAATATTTTTATTTTCAACATTATCCTTAAGAAAATGATGCCTAATATGGATGTGCTTTACTCGTGAGTGATGCACTGGATCTTTGGATATGCATATGGCACTGGTATTATCGCAATAAATAGGAACACATGCATACTTAATACCAAAGTCTCTTAGCTGCTGCTTTATCCATATCATTTGGGAACAGCAAGCTGCTGCTGCTACGTACTCAGCTTCAGCAGTTGATAATGCAACAGTGTTTTGTTTCTTGGAACTCCACGAAACTAAACATGAGCCAAGAAATTGTACCATACCTGACGTGCTTTTTCTATTAACAAGATCTCCTGCATAATCTGCATCACTAAAGCCTTTCAAATCAAAGACATCACTTTTAGGATAAAATAATGATAAATCATCTGTTCCCTTTAGATATCTCAAAATACGTTTCACTGCAGTTAGATGTGATTCTTTAGGGTTAGATTGAAATCTCGCACATAGACCAACACTAAATGCAATATCGGGTCTATTAGCAGTGAGATATAATAAAGATCCAATCATGCCTCTATACATAGTTTGGTCAATATTTGTTCCATTTGTATCTTCATCTAATCTTACATTAGTAGCCATGGGTGTATGGTTGGTTTTAGCGTTATTCAAGCCATATTTCTTAAGAAGTTCTTTTATATATTTTTGTTGATGAATAAAGATACCATTAGCAGTTTGTTTAATTTGCAAACCAAGAAAGAAATTTAATTCTCCCATCATGCTCATTTCAAATTCAGTGCTCATAAGGTTAGCAAATTCTTTACATAGCAATTCATTTGTGGCACCAAAAATAATATCATCAACATATATTTGAACAACTAATATATTGGAACCTTTATTCTTAAAGAATAAGGTTTTATCAATTTTACCTCTAATAAAGTCATTTTGGATCAAAAACTTTGATAGTCTTTCATACCATTGCCTTGGAGCTTGTTTCAACCCATAAAGAGCTTTATCAAGCTTATAGACATGATCAAGACACGAGGTATTCTCAAAGCCAGGCGGTTGTTCAACAAAAACTTCTTCATCAAGAAAACCATTCAAGAAAGCACATTTCACATCCATTTGATATAATTTAAAGTTCATAAATGCAGCAAAAGAAATTAAAATTCTAATAGCTTCTAACCTTGCTACTGGAGCAAATGTCTCAGTATAATCAATACCTTCTTGTTGATTGTACCCTTTGACCACGAGCCTTGCTTTGTTTCTTATAATTATTCCATGCTCATCTAGTTTGTTTCGAAATACCCATTTCAAACCAATTACCTTCTTGTGTTTTGGTTTGGGTTCTAAATGCCATACTTTGTTCCTTTCAAATTCGTTCAATTCATCTTGCATGGCTACAACCCATTCGGAATCCTTTAGAGCTTCTTCGTGATTTTTGGGTTCAAGTGATGATAGGAATGCAAAATGTGCACAAAAATTTCTCATTTGAGATCGAGTTTGTGTTCCTTTATTCAAGTCACTTACAATCAAATCAAGAGGATGGTATTTTTGATATCTCCAAGGTTTTGGCATAAAATCTCTTGTGGGAACAGTAGCATGTTCTGGTTCATCAGCTTGATTAACATTCTGTTCAGCTACTGGATTGTTCTGCTCATCTGTGGGAACAGCTGGATTGGGAACAGTCTGCTGTTCCTGATGTTCTGGCAGTTCCTGAACTTGATCAGTACTTTCTGCTTCTGCTGGAACCGGCTGTTCACCAGCTGTTTCTTGATCATGCACTTTCAATTCTTCATCATCTTCTTCTAGATTTGCAAGACCTATCTTAAAATTATTTGCATCCTGTTCACTTGACAAAAAGTTAGTTTCATCGAAAATTATGTGAACGGATTCTTCCACACTCATTGTTCTTTTGTTATAGACTCTATATGCCTTACTTTGAGATGAGTAGCCAAGAAATACTGCTTCATCACTTCTTTCATCAAATTTACCTATATTCCGTTTTCCATTAACATGTACAAAACATTTGCATCCAAACACACGAAAATAGGCAATATTTGGTTTAACACCTTTAAGCAATTCATAAGGTGTCTTAGAAGTGATGGGTCTTATCAATACTCTATTTAAAATATAACATGCAGTATTAACAGCCTCGGCCCAAAAATTTCTAGGTAAACCACTAGCAATTAACATAGTTCTAGCCATTTCTTCTAAAGTTCTATTTTTCCTTTCTACAACACCATTTTGTTGTGGTGTTCTAGGGGCGGAAAAATTGTGACTTATTCCATGTTCATTGCAATAACTCATAAAGCTTGAATTTTCAAATTCTTTACCATGATCTGATCTTATGTGAACAATTTGATTATTGGTAGATTTTTGTATTTTGTTAGCGAAAGAGACAAACTCATTAAAGGCTTCATCTTTACTAACTAAAAATAAAGTCCATGTAAATCTACTATAATCATCAACAATAACAAACACATATCTCTTGCCACTACGGCTTTGTATTCTCATAGGTCCACACAAATCCATATGTAATAATTCAAGCGTTTTTGAGGTGGTCACAACATTCTTTGTTTTAAAAGATGACCTTACTTGTTTTCCTTTGGCACAAGGATCACATATTTCATCCTTAAGGAATTTTATAGATGGTAGTCCTCTAACTAGGTCTTTAGATCTTAATGTATTAATCAATGAATAACTAGCATGACCTAGACGCTTATGCCAAAGAAGTGGGTCGTCTTCTATAACACTTAGACACGTTAGACTGTTTCTGGGAACAGTGTCTAGGTCCACTACATAAGTGTTCCCTTTTCTGTTTCCCTCAAGAATGATGTCTCCAGTGTCATTCCTAGAAATAATGCACTTTTCAGAAGTAAAGTTTACAGAGTTACCCTTATCACAAAATTGAGAAATGCTAAGTAAATTGTGTTTCAAATTCTCGACTAAAAATACATTATCAATGGCGTGGGAACATGACCTTCCAACCTTTCCTTTGGCGATTATCTCACCCTTCATATTGTCACCGAAGGTTACTGTTCCCCCATCATAGGCTTCAAGTGAGAGAAATTTAGATTTGTCACCCGTCATATGCTTGGAACACCCACTGTCGAGATACCATGAGCTGTTCCCCCTCACTTGGACCTGTAAGATAATTAATTGTTAATTATAGGAACCCAGACTTTCTTGGGTTCCTTGTCAATCTTACATGAATCATATTTATCAATTTGAATGTTATAGACATAGTTTCTGTTAGAGACAGTATACTGTTCCCTTTTGATGCACTGTTCCTTCAGATGGCCAGCTTTACCACAGAAGGTACAGTACCTGTCTCTAGGAAGATTAACGTAAGCTTTCTTACTTTTGTTATTCTTAAAATAATTTAGGCCTTGTGATTTCTTACTTTTAGCATCTAGAATCCATTTGGGAGTTATTTTGATTTTCCCTTTTTCTCTTGAATTTAATTCAAGATTATTATTGTTGTTGCGGTTGGATTCCGAATTCAGTTTTAAATATTGAAAATCATTGCTTAAATCTTTAGTAGATGCATCTATCAATTTCTCATTTAAGCCTAATAATTTGTATTGCGATAGCTCAATATTAAGAATAACATTTTCCTTCTTAAGTCTCTCCATATTTTCTTTTAGGATTATATTTTGGTCCAACAAACCGAAAAATCTGTTTTGGACATCATGTCTAAAGGTGTTTATGTATGAGACATGGTCTTTGCTTACCTTAAGTTCCTTTTCTAACTTGAGACACTTATCATTGCAATTTTCAAGTTTAACTTGTGCCTCTTTTAACAACTCTTTTAATTCATTTTTACTTGGATTTAATGAATGGTCAGAAAATGAATTAGAAATATTTACCTGCTTCTCCTTGCCTTTATGTGTAGCCATGAGACATAGGTTAGCTGTCTCCTCTTCTTCGGGAACAATAGTTTCATTCTCACTTTCAGTTTCTCCCCATGCAGCAATCATGGCCTTACGAAAGTCAGTCTTGTTAAAATTTTCTTTGTTCAACGGTCTTCTTGAATCTCTTGTCTTTCCCTTGCCCTTTTCATTCTTCCATGTTGGGCAATCCTTGATGAAGTGTTCGGTACTTCCACATTTGTGGCATTCAAGATTTTTTGTTCTTCTTTCTTTGTTGTTTCTTTGATTTGCATACCTGCTGTTCTTGAAGAACTTCTTGAATTTTCGTACCAATAAAGCAGCCTCTTCCTCATCACATTCTGATTCGTCCTGTTCCCCCGCTGCCAGAGCCAGTCCCTTGTTCCTGGAACTGTCTGCTGTTCCCAAATGCAATTCATGAGTCATTAGGGAACCAGCCATCTCCTCTAGATTGAACTTAGTAAAATCTTTGGACTCTTGTATAGCAGTAACCTTGGCCCTCCAGCGCTCATCTTGAGGAAGGCTCCTAAGAATCTTCCTTACTTGTTCATCAGTGGGAATTATTCTTCCAAGAGAGACAAGCTCGTTTGTTATGTTGGTGAACCTAGTGAACATCTCTTGGATACTTTCTCTTGGCTCCATAACAAATCTCTCGTATTTAGACATTAACAAATCAATTTTGGACCGTTTTACTTCACTTGTTTCCTCATGGGTAACAGCAAGCAGGTCCCAAATTTGCTTAGCGGATTTGCACCCCATAATTCTATTATGCTCGTTTGGTCCAAGACCACAATGAAGTAATTTTATAGCAAGAGCATTTAATTCCATTTTCTGAAAATCTTCTTTTTCATATTCGGTTATAGGTTTGGGAACAATTTCATTGTTGGAGTTAGTAGTGGTTACCTCAAAATCTCCGATTTCTATGACTCTCCAAACTTGATAATTTTCCGATTTAATGAAGATCTCCATCCTATTCTTCCAGTATGTATAGAATTTTCCATCGAACATTGGCGGTCTTTGAGTTGAATACCCTTCTTCCATTCGCTCGTTCATAATTGACATTTTTCGGGAACACCAGAATCTGCCCTCAGGGTTTCCTGATCTTCTGGGAACAGGGCTCTGATACCAATTGTTGATTCAATTAGGAACGGGAACAGCAACAAGAGGGGGGGTGAATTGTTGTTGTTGCAAGTTTAAGCGATTGTGCCCTGTTTTTGCGGAATTATTCAAAATAAATAAAGCTTAAACTAAGAGCAAAATAATAAGAGAGACACACGATTTTACGTGGAAACCTTTTGGGCCTAAACAAAAGGAAAAACCACGACCACTTGGGATTTCTAACAACTTCACTATGTTTAAGGCAATTAGTTACAATTACAATAAACACCTTACTTCACTCGAAGCGAAACAACTAGGCCAACTCTTCACTCTCTAATTGCTTTACTCAAAGCAACAAACTTAGCTTTACAATAAGCTAATCCTCTCTAGCTTCACTAAAAGCTATCTAACTTCCCCCTTAGACTCACCCGAGTCTAATTACATAAACTCTCAAAAACCCTTACAAAAAGGATAGAAATTCTCTAAAATAAATCAAAGAGTTGCATCAAGAAAATATTATAAATTAATTGGCAACTTTAAGAACAAAATATTTCTTGTAAAATCCAACAAAAACGTATGAAAAACACTTAAGCACAAAACGTTGGATTACTTCACTTCACTTAAAAAACCGGAATTAACTTGCAATTTATAGAAAATAATATTCCTAAGAAAATGGAATAATCCAATCCATCATCCCACTATCAAGAGATCATGGGAGTAATGTGGATTAAGCAAACACACGGTTATTTCCATAAGATTTGATTAAGTCAAATCACACGTGTACATAAACATTAACCGCTGTTCCCTTAATAACCGCTGTTCCCTAAAGTAGCAGTTTCTTCAGTAGTAATTCCTGTTCCCCAAATTAATGGCTGGAACTTCATGCTATATTTAGAAAACGGTTAATCTTAGTGGGAATGATTGCTTGCTTATTTTTAGGAATAAAGACCGGCTAAAAAGTTTTGCTAAGACCAATTCAAAGTTAGTTAATTCTATTTTTAACAAATCCAGGATTTACTAAAAATAGATCCTAAAATAAAGGATCTTAACAAATAAAACGTGAATTCATTTTCTTTAACAAAAACGATTTGCCAATTAACTTTAATAAATTATTACTGCAACAATTTAATTTAAAATACATTAACTAAAAAAAATAATAATTAAAATATGATAATCAGAATTTTTAGTCAACGTAGTCAACCTTCAGCTCAGGAACAGTGTGCTGTCTCCAGACTTCAGTTTAGCTAGAACATCCAACTTGGGAACAGTAGATCTGCTGTCTCCATTTTACATCCCAAGCGATATACTTCTCCTAACATCAATTGAAACCTTTTGACATGTACGTTTCCATAAGCTAAGGCATAGGTACTATCAACGATCATAATCATAATCGGATATCGACCTGCACAATCTCTAAAAACATGTTCGCTTAAATAAAGTGTAGTCATCATCAAAACTCAAGAGGTCCAACAATCACTAACAAATCTATATGGTTTGTGCTGAGATTTGATAACTCCCAATTCTTTTTGATTGATGTCAAAAGGGGGAAGATTATGCACAAACTTAACAGGAGCAGTGAATACACAGTTACATATCTTGTTGATTTATATTGATTCTTATGAATGATATGTGTGCTGCTGTGTTTATGCTAGTTTAGTGATCATCTGTGTTGCTAAGTTTGTTGAAGTTCTCATGAATCCTCATGAATATTTGATTCTGTGAAAATACTTAATAAGTTATGTTTATTATTGTTAGGTTTATTATAGTTTTATTATGTTAGTTTTTATTTATTTCCGTTTAACTTAGTTTATTTCATTTAGGTTTTAAGCTAATTAATTTTGAAAACTGTTGAAAAATATTTGATATTTTAGAGTAAACTGTTTGTTTATGAATGCTTGGTAAATTATATTCTAACAAGTTGATTTGCTAAGTTAATTAGAGTTACTTTAATCTCTAGTATGCTCTATGAATTTTGTTTTACTCTATTTTACTTAAGTTTGTTTATAAAGTTTGCCATCATCAAAAAGGGGGAATTTGTTGGCCTCTTAAGGTTTTGATGATGACTTTACTTTTAAATAAACAAACATATTTTTAGAGATTGTTTTGTAGGTATATATCCGATTTAATGTGAATCGTTGATGAAGCCTATGACTTGATTCGTGGAAGATGTACATGTCTTAATATGTCCAAGATGTTAGATAAGTGTTATAATGTTCAAAGTAGACGTACAGTCTACTGTTCCTAAAATGAACATTCTGACTGACGTTGAAGCTGGAGACAGTACACTGTTCCTACGTAGCAGGTCTGAAGAATAGCATCGACTGAAAAATTGCAAATTAATTATTTTCTGTTTTTAAGTTGATGTAATGGTTTAGAATTAATTTTAATTGCTTAAATTAATTAGTAAGTTAATTGGCAAATCTATTTTTAGGTTTTCTAAAAATAGCCCAAGACTTTTTCTTAACTAGATTTAGATCTCCTATTTTTTAGGATCTTATGTTTTAAACTCCTATGCTATTTTTAGCATTAAGGAAACTGATTTTTCCTTGAGCAAATAACAGCCGTACACTTTCTTAATTCCACCACCTTTTGTTTTGAGAACGTGGGGGTAGTGGAGGTATGTGTGAGATAGTGGACGTTATGCTTATGGTAACTGCTGGCTGTTCCCTCTATAAATAGAAGGGACTTTGCTCGAATCAAAAATCAATCCTTTTAGGATTCAAGAGTGTCCATTAAAGGGAGATCATCTTAAGAAAAATATTTTCAGTTTTCCAATGCCAATTAATTTATTATATTTTTCTTAAGTAATTATTTTAATTCTTATCCTCTTGAGAAATGGCCTTGTAAAGGGTATTTGATGTGATTTATTGTAATTAGACTTATGGGAAGTCTAAGGGAATAGAGAAGAGAAATGGCCTTGTAAAGGGTATTTGAGTGTTTTGTTGTAATTAGACTTATGGGAAGTCTAAGGGAATAGAGAATAGAAACGTGAGAAGAGAAAGAGAAGGAGAGAAGAGAAGAGAAGAGAAGTAGGCCTAAGTAGAGAAGCTTTGAGTAAAGCATTTAGAGAATTGAGAAGCTTCAAGTGAAGCAAACATTGTTTTGTGTAATTGTAACTAATTGCCTTAACATAGTGAGAATTTTGAAATCCCGGGGGGTCGTGGTTTTTCCTTCTTATTAGGCCAAGAAGGTTTCCACGTAAAAATCCTTGTCTCCTTTATTATTTTTCTTTTCGTTTTTAAGTTTAAGTTTTTGTCCTTTACTTAATATAATTCCGCAAAAAATTAGAGGCAAAAATCTTAAACCTACTACACAACAATTCACCCCCCCCTCTTGTTGCATTCGATCATCCATTAGTATTTCTACAGCCTCCTTTGTTGTTTCTTGGTTTAGTATTGTTAGCTCAAACATGGTTTTTTTAGCACAAAACTTGGCACACAAAACTATCTGGTAAATATTATTGTGTGGAAATGGTTAGAATTGAAAATCATAGTCATATTCTAGAAATTACGTGTTAAGTTGCGCTTTTATGCGTTTTAAAGCTTTTTTGGCATTTTCGCGCACAAAGTAGCTCAAACTTGGTTTGTATTGCACTGAAATTAGCACACAAAACTATTTGGTATATATTATTGTGTTGAAGTGGTTAGAATTGTAAATTGTAGCCATATGCTAGAAATTACATTTTAAGTTTATGCGTTTTGAAGCTTTTTTGGCACTTTCGCGCATAAAGTAGCTCAAACTTGGTTTGTTTTGCACGAAACATGGCGTACAGCACTATTTGGTATACATTATAGTGTTGAAGTTGTTAGAATTGAAAATCATAGTCATATGCGTTAAATTACATGTTAAGTTGCGATTTTATGCGTTTTAAAGGTTTTTCTGCACTTTCGCGCATAAAGTAGCTCAAACTTGGTTTTTTTTGCACGAAACTTGGCACACAACACTATTTGGTATATATTATTGTGTTGAAGTGGTTAGAATTGTAAATCATATTCATATACTAGAAATTACGTTTTAAGTTGTGATTTTAAGGGTTTTTAAGCGTTATTGGCACTTTCGCGTATAAAGTGAGAATTCTCATTAATCACAAAACTGAATCCATGTACATGAGAGACAACCTCTATTAATAGGTTTCTAGCTAGCTAACAACAATAAATATCATTTGCTATACAATAGGCCTCTTAAAACAAAAAATAAAAACCAGAACACTTGGGCACTAATCAGCACTAATCAGTGACTAGCCCACCTTGCGCTCATATCCTAGTAAGCTATGTGCACCACATTCATGGTTCTTGGGCTTTGATGGCTTGGTCCATGTATGGAGATCAAGGTTCCATGGTTTTTTGGTTCCAGGTATCCTTGGTTAAGGCTCAAACCACGCGGCAGGTAGGCTGGTCAACAGGTAGGGTGCTGTCCTTAACTGCCCTCTTTGTTGTTTCATGGTTTGGTAATGTTAGCTCAAACTTAGTTTGTTTTGTACGATACATGGCACACAATACTATTTGGTATATATTATTGTGTTGAAGTGGTTAGAATTGTAAATAATAGTCATATGCTAGAAATTACGTGTTAAGTTGTGATTTTATGCGTTTTTAAGCTTTTTTTGCCCTATCGCGCATAAAGTAGCTCAAACTTGGTTTTTTTTGCACTAGACTTGGCACACAATACTATTTGGTATATATTATTGTGTGAAAGTGGTTAGAATTGTAAATCATAGTCATATGCTAGAAATTCTTTGTTAAGTTACGATTTTAAGGGTTTTAAGCGTTTTTGGCACTTTTGCGTATAAAGTGAGAATTCTTATTAATCAAAAAGCCTAATCCATATACATGAGATACAACCTATATTTATAGGTTTGTAGCTAGCTAAATTCTATAAACATCATATGCTAGATATTACGTTTTAAGTTACGATTTTATGCGTTTTAAAGCTTTTTTGGCACTTTTGCGCATAAAGTAGCTCAAACTTGGTTTGTTTTGCACGAAATATGGCGTACAACAATATTTGGTATATATTATAGTGTTAGAGTTGTTAGAATTGAAAATCATAGTCATATGCGTGAAATTACGTGTTAAGTTGCGATTTTATGCGTTTTAAAGCTTTTTTGGCACTTTCGCGCATAAAGTAGCTCAAACTTGGTTTGTTTTGCACGAAACTTGGCACACAACACTATTTGGTAAATATTGTTGTGTTGAAATGGTTAGAATTGAAAATCATAGTCATATTCTAGAAATTACGTGTTAAGTTGCGATTTTATGTATTTTTAAGCTTTTTTGGCACTTTCGTGCACAAAGTAGCTCAAACTTTGTTTGTTTTGCACGAAACATGGCACACAACACTATTTGGTATATATTATTGTGTTGAAGTGGTTAGAATTGTAAATCTTAGTCATATGCTAGAAATTACGTGTTAAGTTGCGATTTTATGCGTTTTAAAGCTTTTTTGGCACTTTCGCGCACAAAGTAGCTCAAACTTGGTTTGATTTGCACGAAACTTGGCACACAACACTAATTGGTATATATTATTGGGTTGAAGTGGTTAGAATTTATAATCATAGTCATATGCTTGAAATTTCGTGTTAAGTTGCGATTTTGTGTGTTTTTAAGCTTTTTTTGCACTTTCGCGCATAAAGTAGCTCAAACTTGGTTTGGTTTGCACTAAACTTGGCACACCGCTCTATTTGATATATATTATTGTGTTGAAGTGGTTAGAATTAAAAATCATAGTGATATGCTAGAAATTACGTATTAAGTTGCGATTTTATGCGTTTCTAAGATTTTTTGAAACTTTCACGCACAAAGTAGCTCAAAATTGGTTTGTTTTGGACGAAACTTTGCACACAACACTATTTGGTATATATTATTGTGTTGAAGTGGTTAGAATTGTAAATCGTAGTCATATGCTAGAAATTACATGTTATGTTCCGATTTTATGCGTTTTTAAGCTTTTTTGGCACTTTCGCGCACAAAGTAGTTCAAACTTGGTTTGTATTGCAAGAAACTTGGCACACAACACTATTTGGTTTATATTATTGTGTTGAAGTGGTTAGAATTGTAAATCATAGTCATATGGTAGAAATTACGTGTTAAGTTGCGATTTTATGCATTTTTAAGCTTTTTGTGCACTTTCACGCATAAAGTAGCTCAAACTTGGTTTGTTTTGCATTAAACTTGGCAAATAATACTATTTGGTATATATTAATGTGTTGAAGTGGTTAGAATTCAAAATCATAGTCATATGCTAGAAATTACGTGTTAAGTTGCGATTTTATGCGTTTTAATGCATTTTTAGCACTTTCGCGCTTAAAGTAGCTCAAACTTGGTTTGTTTTGCACGAAAATTGGCACACAACACCATTTGGTATATATTATTGTGTTGAAGTGGTTTGAATTGTAAATAATAGTCATATGCTAGAAAATACGTTTTAAGTTGCGATTTTATATGTGTTTATGCTTTTTGGTCACTTTCGCGCATAAAGTAGTTCAAACTTGTTTTGTTTTGCACGAAACTTGGCATACAACACTATTTGATATATATTTTTTTGTTGAAGTGGTTAGAGATTGAAATCATACTCATATACTAGAAATTACGTGTTAAGTTGCGATTTTATGCGTTTTAAAACTTTTTTGGCACTTTCGCGCATAAAGTGGCACAAACATTATTTGTTTTGCACGAAACTTGGCACAGAACAGTAATTGGTATATATTATTGTGTTGAAGTGGTTAGAATTGAAAATCATAGTCATATGCTGGAAATTATGTGTTAAATTGCGATTTTATGCGTTTTAAAGCTTTTTTGGCTCTTTCGCGCATAAAGTAGCTCAAACTTTGTTTATTTTGCACAAAACATGGCACACAACACCATTTGGTATATATTAAATTGTTTTGCAGTGGTTATAAGTGTAAATCGTAGTCATATGCTAGAAATTACGTGTTAAGTTACGTTTTTATGCATTTTAATGCTTAATTGGCAGTTTCGCGCATAAAGTAGCTCAAACTTGGTTTGTTTTGCACAAAACTTGGCACACAACACTATTTCGTATATATTATTGTGTTGAAGTGGTTCGAATTGAAAATCATAGTGATATGCTAGAAATTACATGTTAAGTTGCAATTTTATGCGTTTTTAAGTTTTTTTGGAACTTTCGCGCATAAAGTAGCTCAAACTAGGTTTATTTTGGACGAAACTTGGCACACAACACTATTTGGTATATATTATTGTGTTGAATTGGTTAGAATTCTAAATCGTAGTCATATGCTAGAAATTACGTGTTAAGTTGCGATTTTATGCGTTTTTAAGCTTTTTCGGCACTTGCGCGCATAAAGTAGCTCAAACTTGGTTTGTTTTGCACGAATCTTGGCACACAACACTATTTGGTATATATTATTGTGTTGAAGCGGTTGGAATTGTAAATCATAGTCATATACTAGAAATAACGTTTTAAGTTGTGATTTTAAGGGTTTTTAAGCGTTATTGGCACTTTTGCGTGTAAAGTGAGAATTCTTATTAATCACGAAACTGAATCCATTGTAACACCTCGTAATTTATCGGGTTTAAAAATAAATAAAATATAATAAATTAAAGTATAATAAAATAAAATAAATAAATGATATTAAATTATATTATTTTATATAGTTAATTATAAGAAATAAAGTGTGTTAAATTTTAACGGGTAACGAGTTTTATCGCGTACGATGTTATCGCGTGACTTTTCTTTTCAGTTTTGACAATAATATAATAGTTACTTAATTAATTAATTATATATATATATATATATATATATATATATATATATTTATATATATTCATATATATATATATATGTGTATATATATATATATATATATATATATATATATATATATATATATATATATATATATATATATATATATATATATATATATATATATATATATATATATATATATATATATATATATATATACATATATATATATATATATATATATATATATATATACATATATATATATATATATATATATATATATATATATATATATATATATACATATATATATATATATATATATATACATATATATATATATATATATATATATATATATATATATATATATATATATGAATATATATAAATATATATATATATATATATATATATATATATATATATATTTATATATATATATTTATATATATTCATATATATATATATATATATATATATATATATATATATGTATATATATATATATATATATATATATATATATATATATATATATATATATATATATATATATATATATATATATATATATATGTATGTATATATATATATATATGTATGTATATATATATATATATATATATATATATATATATATATATATATATATATATATATATATATATATATATATATATATATATATATATATACATACATATATATATATATATATATACATACATATATATATATATATATATATATATATATATATATATATATATATATATATATATATATATATATATATATATATATATATATATATACATACATATATATATATATATATATATATATATATATATATATATATATATATATATATATATATATATATATATATATATATATATATATATATATATATATATATATATTTATATGTTGTGGGAGGTGAAGGGTGGCCGGTTGGTGCTAGGGATGGGAGGAGTCTTGTAACTCCTCTCATTAGTGAGCATTATGAGCATTGTTGGCACATTAAGTGAATTATTTCCTTAATAGATTTTTTATTTCCATAATCCCTCACAATCCTAATCCTCCAAGTGAACACAAAATTCAGAAAAAAAAAAAAATTCTCTTCTTTGCTCTTCTTGTTTTCGGCATCCAAAAGAAAAAAAAAATCTTGTTATTAAATCCAATCTTTTGATCAAAGGGTAAGTTTAATTGAATTATTAATTATAGATTTCATATACAAAGATTTCTAAAAGAATTATATTTTATGTATGATGTTAACCTATGACTTATAAGAGGATTGAATATTTTTCTTTTATAAATGAAAATTTTTCTCTAATAATCCTTTAATAAACTATAATTTGTTAAAAGGATTAAGAAAAGAATTTCATGATCAATATTCTTTAACAAAATTTAAATTATTTATAAGAATTAAGAATTTAAAGTTATATTGATATTTAAATAAATTTCTTATGGTCTATTTTCTCTAACGAAATTTCAATTTGTTAGATGAAATTTAAAAGGTATGGATCAAGTAATGTAGTCATCCAAGAATTAAATAATCCTTCAACAAAATTTGATTTGTTTGAATGATTGTGTTATATTTATATATATGTGTGTTGATTTAAAAGGGTGAATTGATTTTGTTACTCTCTAAAAAATTTAATTTGTTAAGAGAAATTAAGTATTTAATTAAGTTATCATAATTTATGAAATTATAAGTTTCTTGAAGAATTTTGTGAATGTGACCTTACTAGAGTTATTTTGGTCATGAGATTTAAAAAGGGTTGATAATATATATATAAAATAAAAATAATAATAAAGAAATTAAATATATATATATATATATATATATATATATATATATATATATTTATATATATATATATATATATATATATATATATATATATATATATATATATATATATATATATATATATATATATATATATATATATATATATATATATATATATATATATATATATATATATATATATATATATATATATATATATATATATATATATATATATATATATATATATATATATATATATATATGCATTCGGGTAGCAGCTGTTCTGTCTCATTAAACGTGCCGATCCGGAAACGTTAGTCGTGTTCCGTTGTTTTATGTACCGATGCGTTAAAAACTCGTTAAACGCTTAAAATAATTAAAAATAGTAATTGGATGTTAGAAATTATGAAAATTGGTACCAAACGTAATTGACGCGTTCTGCACGCAGTGGCAACGTCGGATTGTTCATTTGAATTTTCGTAACTGTCCGAACTATTCGTTTAAGTTTCTGGTTAATATGTAAAATTTAGAACTAATGGGTATTGGATGTAAACATTTAAAATTATCAAGTCTTAGTAACATTTGAGTAGTATGGAGTGGAGTAAAGGTGTAAACACGTTCTAATACGTGGTCATTTTGTGTGTGTGTGTTATTTAGGACCTCGATTCATAACAGGGCGAAATTTCTATCGTGATTAAATATCGCTTGGTTGCAGCGCTTAAAGGTACACGCTTAGACCATACTGTTTATGTAGTTGTGCAAGTAGTGTTGTTTCATTTCTAATCGAGGCATTGTAAATCACATAAGGATTAGACACTTCAAATAATTTGAAAGAAATTAATTAGAAATTGAGAATTTATGTGTTTGTCACCCAAAGGGGTTGACGTTTGGTTGGATTATGTTACCCAAAGGGGTTAACGTATTGATTTGGATTATTACAATTATTGTTCCCATGGCAGTTTTCGATCATTACAGTCACCATGGGGGTATGCACACTTTAGCCTTTGGCGACCCGAACAGGACGGGCAACGTCTTAGGTCGGTGGTTGCCTTGTGATTAGCTCTCCCAAGTGTATTCCACCAAAAGGATTGGTTTATACTTGAACGACCCGAACAGGACGGGCAACGTTACAAGTTGGAATTATCTAATAATGAATGATTTATACTTGAACAACCCGAACAGGACAAGAAACGTTACAAGTTGGGATTAACTAATAATGAATGTATTAGAGCCTATGCATGCTAGGATAAACATATTGCTTGTATTCAACTTGATTGATATTTGTATGAAGTCTTTGACGTGTGTTGGTTTGTTTCTTTGGAACCTACTGTGTGTTGTCATATGACGACTAGTAGGTTGATTGCAGGTGGGGTCTGGAGTGAGGTCTCCACTTAGAACCCGTAAACATCAAGACTATGCTATCAATTTTTTGTATTGGATCATGAGTAGAAAGAACTCTATACTTATGTAACAGGAGATAGTGTAGTTTTCTTTTCGCTTCCGCTTATTTCAATTAGTTTGTCTAGTGGCCTTTAGGCTCTCGAATTGTACGTTAGAGCTTCCGCTGACATATTTTCTTTCACGTTAGTACTGTTTTCTGTTTAGTTATATTTCTTTATCGACGGAACGTTGACGATCCTAGAGAAGACTTTTCTCTAGAGCCCAAGGAGTGAACCGAAATTTGTATTTTCATATGGATTAACGGGTCACTTAAACGGGGCCATTACATGTACATGAGAGACAACCTCTATTTATAGGTTTCTAGCTAGCTAAAGGCTATAAACATCACTTGCTATAAAATATGCCTCTTAAAACAAAAATTAAAAACTAGAACATTTGGGCACATATCAGCACTGATCAGTGACTGGCCCACCTTACGCTCGTATCCTAGTAAGCTGTGTGCACCACATTCATGGTTCTTGGGCTTTGATGGCTTGGTCCATGTATGGAGATCAAGTTTCCATGGTGTTTGGGCTCCAGGTTACCTTGGTTAAGACTAAAACCACGCGGCAAGGTAGGCTGGTCAGCAGGTAGGGTATTGTCCTTAACTACCCTCTTTGTTGTTTCTTGGTTATGTATTGTTAGCTCAAGCTTGGCTTGTTTTGCACACAACACTATTTGATATATATTATTTTGGTGAAGTGGTTAAAATTGAAAATCATAGTCTTACGCTAGAAATTACGTGTTAAGTTGCGATTTTATGCGTTTTTAAGCTTTTTTGGCACTTTCGCGCATAAACTAGCTCAAACTTGGTTTGTTATGCACGAAACGTGGCACACAACACTATTTGATATATATTAATGTGTTGAATTGGTTAGATTTTAAAATCATAGGCATATGCTAGAAATTACGTGTTCAGTTGTGATTTTATGTGTTTTTAAGCTTTTTTGGCACTTTCGCGCATAAAATAGCTCAAACTTGGTTTGTTTTGCACGAAACTTAGCACACAACACTAGTTGGTATATATTATTTGGTTGAAGTGGTTAGAATTTAAAATCATAGTCATATTCTAAAAATTATGTGTTCAGTTGCGATTTTATACGTTTTTAAGCTTTATTGGCACTTTTGCGCATAAAGTAGCACAAACTTGGTTTGTTTTGCACGAAACTTGGCACACAACACTATTTGGTATATATTAATGTGTTGAAGTGGTTAAAATTTTAAATCATAGTCGTATGCTAGAAATTACGTGTAAAGTTGCGATGTTATGCGTTTTTATTCCTTTTTGACACTTTCGCGCATATAGTAGCTCAAACTTCGTTTGTTTTGCTCGAAACTTGGCATACAACGCTATTTGGTATGTATTAATGTGTTGAAATGTTTAGAATTTAAAATCATAGTGATATTCTAGAAATTACGTGTTCAGTTGCGATTTTATGAGTTTTTTAGATTTTTTGGCACTTTCGCGCATAAAGTTGCTCAAACTTAGTTTGTTTTGCACGAAACTTGGCATACAACACTAGTTGGTATATATTATTGTGTTGTAGTGGTTAGAATTGATAATAATAGTCCTATTCTAGAAATTACGTGTTCAGTTTCGATTTTATGCGTTTTTAAGCTTTTTTGGCACTTTCGCGCATAAGCTAGCTCGAACTTGGTTTGTTTTGCACGAAACTTGTCACACAACACTATTTGGTATATATTAATGTGTTGAAGTTGTAAGATTTGAAAATCATAGTCATATGCAAGAAATTACATGTTCAGTTGCGATTTTATACGTTTTTAAACTTTTTTGGCACTTTCGCGCATAATATAGCTCAAACTTGGTTTGTTTTGCACGAAACTTGGCACACAACACTATTTTTAATAAATTATAATATAGTCGTTAGAATTGTATAATATAGTTATATGCTAGAAATTAAGTGTTCAGTTGCGATTTTATACGTTTTTAAGCTTTTTGTGCACTGTCGCGCATAAAGTAGGTCAAACTTGGTTTGTTTTGAATGAAACTTGGCACACAACACTATTTGGTATATATTAATGTGTTGAAGTTGTTAGAATTTAAAATCATTGTCATATGCATAAAATTACGTGTTCAGCAGCGATTTTAAGCGTTTTTTACCTTTTTTGGCACTTTCGCGCATAAAGTAGCTAAAACTTGGTTTATTTTGCACGAAACATGGTAGACAATACTATTTGGTGTATATTATTGTGTTGAAGTGGTTTAAATTGTAAATCATAGTCATATGCTAGAAATTACGTTTTTAAGAATTGATTTTTTGTGTTTTGGAGCTTTTTTAACACTTTCGCGCATAAAGTAGACAAACTTGGTTTGTTTTACCCGAAAATTGGCATACAATACTAGTTGGTATATATTATTGTATTGAAGTGGTTATAATTGAATATCATAGTCATTTACTAGAAATTACGTGTATAGTTGCGATTTTATGCTTTTTTGAGCTTATTTAGCACTTTCGCGCATAAAGTAGCTCAAACTTGGTTTGTTTTGCACGAAACTTGGCACACAACACTATTTGGTGTATATTATCGTGTTGAAGTGGTTAGAATTTTAAATCATAGTCATATGCAAGAAATTACGTGTTAAGTTGCGATTTTATGCGTTTTAATGCTTTTTTGGCACTTTCGCGCATAAAGCTAAAACTTTGTTTGTTTGCTCGAAACTTGGCACACAACACTATTTGGTATGTATTAATGTGTTGAAGTGGTTAGAGTTTAAAATCATAGTGATATGCTAGAAATTACGTGTTCAGTTGCGATTTTATGCGTTTTTTAGCTTTTTTGGCACTTTCGCGCATAAAGTAGCTCAAACTTGGTTCATTTTGCACGAAACTTGGCACACAACACTATTTGATATATATTAATGTGTTGAAGTTGTTAGAATTGAAAATAGTATTCATATGCTAGAAATTACTTGTTCAGTTGCGATTTTATGTGTTTTTCACCTTTTTCGGCACTTTCGCGCATAAAGTTGCTAAAGCTTGGTTTGTTTTTACGAAACTTGGCAGACTTCACTATTTGGTGTATATTATTGTGTTTAAGTGGTTAGAATTGTAAATTATAGTCGTATGCTAGAAATTACTTTTGAAGTTGCGATTTTATGCGTTTTTAAGCTTTTTGGGCACTTTCGCGCTTAAAGTAGCACAAACTTGGTTTGTTTTGCACGAAACTTGGCACACAACACTAGTTGGTATATATTATTGTGTTGAAGTGGTTAGAAATGAAAATCATAGTCATATGCTAGAAATTACGTGTTTAGTTGCAATTTTTTTGCGTTTTTAAGCTTTTTTTGGCACTTTCGCGCAAAACTTGGTTTGTATTGCACGAAACTTGGCACACAACACTAGTTGGTATATATTATTTTGTTGAAGTGGTTAGAATTGTAAATCATAGTCCTATTCTAGAAATTACGTTTTTAAGTTGCGATTTTATGCGTTTTTAATCTTTTTTGGCACTTTCGCACATAAAATAGCTCAAACTTGGTTTATTTTGCACGAAACTTGGCACACAACACTAGTTGGTATATAATATTGTGTTGTAGTGGTTAGAATTGATAATAATAGTCATATGCTAGAAATTACGTGTTCAGTTACGATTTGATACGTTTTTAAGCTTTTTTGTCACTTTCGCGCATAAAGTAGCTCAAACTTGGTTTGCTTTGCACGAAACGTGGCACACAACACTAGTTGGTATATATTAATGTGTTGAAGTGGTTAGCATTTAAAATCATAGTCATATGCAAGATATTACGTGTTCAGTTGTGATTTTATACGTTTTTAAGTTTTCTTGGCACTTTCGCGCATAAGGTAGCTCAAACTTGGTTTGTTTTGCACGAAATTTGGCACACAACACTAGTTGTTATATATTATTGTGTTGAATTGGTTAGAATTGAAAATTATATTCATATGCTATAAATTACGTGTTCAGTTGTGATTTTATCTGTTTTTAAGCTTTTTTGGCACTTTCGCGCATAAAGTAGCTCAAACTTGGTTTGTTTTGCACGAAATTTGGCACACAACACTAGTTGTTATTTATTATTGTGTTGAAGTGGTTAGAATTGAAAATCTTATTCATATGCTAGAAATTACGTGTTCAGTAACGATTTGATGCGTTTTTAAGCTTTTTTGGCTTTTTCGCGCATAAAGTAGCTAATACTTGGTTTGTTTTGCACGAAACTTGGCACATAACACCATTTGGTATACATTAATGTGTTGAAGTGGTTTGAATTGAAAATCATAGTCATATGCTAGAAATTACGTGCTCAGTTGCGATTTAATGCGTTTTGAAACTTTTTTGGCACTTTCGCGCATAAAGTATCTCAAACTTGGTTTGTTTCGCACGAAACTTGGCACACAAAGCTATTTTGGTATATATTTTTTTTTTGAAGTGGTTAGAATTGAAAATCATAGTCATATGCTAAAAATTACGTGTTCAGTTGCGATTTTATGCATTTTAAAGCTTTATTGGCACTTTTGCACATAAAGTAGCTCAAACTTGGTTTGTTTTCCACGAAACTTTGCACACAACACTATGTGGTATATATTATTGTATTGAAGTAGTTAGCATGTAAATCATAGTCATATGTTAGATATTACGTTTTTATGTTGCGATTTTATGCGGTTTTATGCTTTTTTGGAACTTTCCCACATAATGTAGCTCAAACTTGATTTGTTTTGCACGAAACTTGGCGCACAACACTAGTTGGTATATATTATTGTGTTGAAGTGGTTAGAATTGAAAATCATAGTCCTATGCTAGAAATCACGTGTTCAGTTTCGATTTTATGCGTTTTTAAGCTTTTATGGCACTTTCGCGCATAAGCTAGCTCAAACTTGGTTTGTTTTGCACGAAACTTGTCACACAACACTATTTGGTATATATTAATGTGTTGAAGTTGTAAGAATTGAAAATCATAGTCATATGCAAGAAATTACATGTTCAGTTGCGATTTTATACGTTTTTAAACTTTTTTGCACTTTCGCGCATAATATAGCTCAAACTTGGTTTGTTTGGCACGAAACTTGGCACACAACACTATTTTTAATAAATTATAATATAGTCGTCAGAATTGTATAATATAGTCATATGCTAGAAATTACGTGTTCAGTTGCGATTTTATGCGTTTTTAACCTGTTTTGGAACTTTCGCGCATAAAGTAGCTAAAAGATGGTTTATTTTGCACGAAACTTGGCAGACAACTCTATTTGGTTTATATATTGTGTTGAAGTGGTTAGAATTGTAAATCGTAGTCCTATTCTAGAAATTACGTTTTTAAGTGGCGATTTTATGCGTTTTTACGCTTTTTTGGCTCTTTCGCGCATAAAGTAGCTCAAACTTGGTTTATTTTGCACGAAACTTGGCACACAACACTAGTTGGTATATATTATTGTGTTGTAGTGGTTAGAATTGATAATAATAGTCATATGCTAGAAATTACGTGTTCAGTTACGATTTGATACGTTTTTAAGCTTTTTTGGCACTTTCGCGCATAAAATAGCTTAAACTTGGTTTGTTTTGCACGAAACATGGCACACAACACTAGTTGGTATATATTAATGTGTTGAAGTGGCTAGAATTTATAATCATAGTCATATGCTAGATATTACGTGTTCAGTTGCGATTTTATGCGTTTTTTCGCTTTTTTGGCACTTACGCGCATAAAGTAGCTCAAACTTGGTTTGTTTTGCACAAAACATGGCACATAACACTATTTGGTATATATTATTGTGTTGAAGTTGTTAGAATTGAAAATCATAGTCATATGCTAAAAATTACGTGTTCAGTTGCGATTTTATGCGTTTTTAAGCTTTTTTGGCACTTTTGCGCATAAAGTAGCTCAAACCTGGTTTGTTTTCCACGAAACTTTGCACACAACACTATTTGGTATATATTATTGTGTTGAAGTAGTTTAGCATTGTAAATCATAGTCATATGTTAGATATTACGTTTTTATGTTGCAATATTATGCGTTTTTATGCTTTTTTGGCACTTTCGCACATAATGTAGCTCAAACTTGATTTGTTTTGCACGAAACTTGGCGCACAACACTAGTTGGTATATATTATTGTGTTGAAGTGGTTAGATTTGAAAATCATAGTCCTATGCTAGAAATTACGTGCTCAGTTTCGATTTTATGCGTTTTTAAGCTTTTATGGCACTTTCGCGCATAAGCTAGCTCAAACTTGGTTTGTTTTGCACGAAACTTGTCACACAACACTATTTGGTATATATTAATGTGTTGAAGTTGTAAGAATTGAAAATCATAGTCATATGCAAGAAATTACATGTTCAGTTGCGATTTTATACGTTTTTAAACTTTTTTGCACTTTCGCGCATAATATAGCTCAAACTTGGTTTGTTTGGCACGAAACTTGGCACACAACACTATTTTTAATAAATTATAATATAGTCGTCAGAATTGTATAATATAGTCATATGCTAGAAATTACGTGTTCAGTTGCGATTTTATGCGTTTTTAACCTGTTTTGGAACTTTCGCGCATAAAGTAGCTAAAAGATGGTTTATTTTGCACGAAACTTGGCAGACAACTCTATTTGGTTTATATATTGTGTTGAAGTGGTTAGAATTGTAAATCGTAGTCCTATTCTAGAAATTACGTTTTTAAGTGGCGATTTTATGCGTTTTTAAGCTTTTTTGGCACTTTCGCACATAAAGTAGCTCAAACTTGGTTTATTTTGCACGAAACTTGGCATACCACACTAGTTGGTATATATTATTATGTTGTAGTGGTTAGAATTGATAATAATAGTCATATGCTAGAAATTACGTGTTCAGTTACGATTTGATACGTTTTTAAGCTTTTTTGGCACTTTCGCGCATAAAGTAACTCAAACTTGGTTTGTTTTGCACAAAACATGGCACATAACACTAGTTGGTATACATTAATGTGTTGAAGTAGTTAGAATTTAAAATCATAGTCATATGCTAGATATTACGTGTTCAGTTGCGATTTTATGCGTTTTTTTTGCTTTTT